>NC_084841.1:80355864-80510864 GCF_033115175.1 Lepus europaeus | reverse complement strand
AAATGTATGACTCATCTTTAATTCTGTTTCTAAAATTTTTTTAACTAGTGGTTTAAAAATCTGAGGTGAAAATAAAGACCTGCTCCTCTACACTTGTCAATACCTGTGGTCACACAACACCAGTGAAACAAAACATCACAGTCCATTTGCACTGTTGGAGTTTGTAGATGGTACAGTCAATTGAGACTTGAACCATGGGCACACTCTGAGCAAATCTATCACTTAAGGGCTCTTGTTAAACATAAGTATGATCTGTACATTGGAAATGCATTCTTTGAAAAATGCCTGGCTTTTATCAGTTTTTTGTTTGAGAATGATTTCACTGAATCATTATGTGTTTCATGGCTTGTTATCTGTGTGACTGTGTTCTTAGAACATGCTTTTTGCTATCATTGCACTCTACTGTGAAGGAAAGAAAACATTATTCTTTAACCATAATTTATTTAACAGCATTTTTAGTAGTATAAATATATATCTGTATATCACTTATTTCCTTATCGGGTCAATACATTAACACGTTAAACTGATTCCTTTGTTTTATAGGCAACTGGCAGAAGAACATGTCTTTTCTTTAGCCATGGAAAAGGATGTCATCTTGAAATGTGCATCGCATATTATAACAGAGCACTTTTCCCACTGTTGAGATAGTTCAGCCAAAAACTATAAATACTCACACAGATTCTAACAGAAAATGCATTTTTCACCTCTTTCCAAAATGGGTCAAATTAAATGATTGCTAAATAATTCCAGAACAAGAACTAAATAGAATGACATCAACTAAAACCAATCACTTGACAAACTGATTAATTTAATCCTTTTATATTCAACCATATGGGGGGAATGTTAGATATGAGTGTAAGACCAGATTCAGAAAACTGTGTTTCTAGATATTAACTTGACTTATTTTTGTATAAATGCTAGGAAGATACTTCTCCATATAGCAACAAAAATTTTAAAATTAAAGTTTAGCAGAAAAAAAAAACACCTATCTTGATAAGAGATTAAAATATTTTGCTCCTTTTTTTAACAATAATTTATATGGACGATATACATGAATTTGAGCTATACTGTCTACTTCCTTCTTATAGGATTGACTCCTGCTATTAGGAAGGACTGATTTTATACATGAGCCAAGTGATGGCAGCATAACTGTAGTAACAAAGCAAATCACAAGTGAACTCTACTTCATGAGGACAGTATATTCCAATTCATAGTGACATGGACCTCAGCTCTGTGGATTTCTTGAGGAACTTAAGGGAATACAACTATGAAGTTTTAGAACATTGTATAACTTTAAGAAATTTCCAAAATACTGTCATGTGTTTTTGTACTGTGTTTCACTATACCCTTCAGAGATTAGTCTCATTGAACAGTTATTTATATACCTTTTCCCACCCAAAGTGTTCTTCTTCTACCTCTTTTCTTCACATCTGTCTCCCCAAATGATGATTTTTTTTCCACATTCAGTATTCAGTAGTCTTTGCTTCGAACTGAACTGATTTATGCATCTAAGATAGAATCAGGCAAGCATTATTTTTCTTCATATCCTCACTATAAACTATGCTGAAAAGGACTAAATGTTTCTTGTTCTGTGTGTAAGGACACCACAAAACACACCAAAAACTGGAGTTAAGGGAAAGGTTTATTTTTGGGTGAGGGAAACCTGACAGGCCTGAGGGAGAGGGTGAGAGACCACGTGTGCAGGAAGAAGGTCCTGCTATATTCTTGCAGGGGGAGTGGGAACAACGAATCCTGTTAGGGTGGGGGTGGAGCTGCCACTTGCAGTTGGGCCTTTTAGTCAGCTGCTATCTAGTGAGCCACTGTGCAAGATGGCAACTGGGTCTAGAGTCTAAGTGCCTGGGGCTTAAGATGGCACCACAGATAAGAAGTACTGTTTCACTAACACTGTGCTATACCTATATTGATTTAAATATATCTAATAATGACCTTTTCCACAGAAAAAGAAGTAAACTTCAACTTGCTCCAGAAGAATGAATGCCCCTCCCCCAGTGAGACATAAATATTTGGCTATCCTGGCATGAAGAGGTGATCATTTCCATGTTGGCCCAGAAAAGTTGTCTTGGATTCCAATTATGCAATGCTCACTTTCCCCTATCTCAGTAGATCTGCTTAATTTTAATAGTAGAAATAATATTGCTCATATGTGGCAAATAAAGTGGTAAAAGGAAGTAAAATTTTACCCCTTTATTCATAATGAACGTAGATAGATTCACCCATTTTGTTTACTGAAGGGTTGAAAGAATTTTATTTTCTAAACCATAAATAAGACTGGCAGGACTACTTGAAATGTCTATGTCATACAGAAGCATCACTACCTCACATGCTTTTACATGCAAACATGCATACATATAGCTGCTCATGACCATATTTATCCAGACAGTAAACACACTAAACTCATTGAAGATTTTCATTTTAATCTTAGTTCCTTTTGGAAATCTGATGATAAGCTCTGAATCTATTCCAATATGAACCATACTCCAGGTCATGCATAAATAGTGAATAATAGTAATTCCAGTGAAGGATCTAGGATTATATTTATTGCTAACTCACACGCAGCCCCTGACAGTATTTCACGTCAAATTATTAGTTTCCTTTGCTTGGATGCTAAGCTGACTTGTTTTACAACTAATTATCTTTTACAACTAAGCCTGAAATAAATAAATTAAATAAATACATAAATAAATGAAAAAATAAATAAAATCATCTAATTTGGCAAAGGACACATTAAAATGAGACACTTATGTCATAAAATACACTATAGCAGCTTGTTTTCTTAATTGTCAAATGCAATTTCTTAAATAGCTAGCCATAAAGATATTCTGAGTAACATTTTTCTTATGTTAAAATAGGATTTATAGAAGAATGAATCACCGAGAACTTAAAAAATGTGTTTAGGAATGGGAAAAGATCCCTGTTCTTTGAGCCATGACTTCAGAATGACAGAGGAGGTTAACAGGAGCCACCAGAGGCAAAGGCCCTTCAAAGGCATTCTTCTCACTATTATCCACATAGACTAAGCGCAAGAAACACCTCCACTCTTAAAGAGTACTGGAGTCAAATCCAGGAGATGATTGGCATTTAGATGTCTCTCCTTTATCAGAACTTTCTCCATGTCATGTTTGTACCTTTCATCTGAATTCTGGTTGATTTTTTTTAACATTTATTTAATAAACATACATTTCCAAAGTACAGCTTATGGATTACAATGGCTTCCTCCCCACCCCATAACTTCCCTCCCACCTGCAACCCTCCCATCTCCCGCTCCCTCTCCCCTTCCATTCACATCAAGATTCATTTTCAATTCTCTTTATATACAGAATATCAGTTTAGTATATATTGAGTAACAATTTCAACAGTTTGCACTCACGTAGAAACACAAAGTGAAAAATACTGTTTGAGTACTAGTTATAGCATTAAATCACAATGTACAGCACATTAAGGACAGAGATCCTACATGAGGAGTAAGTGCACAGTGACTCCTGTTGTTGACTTAACAAATTGACACTCTTGTTTATGGCATCAGTAATCACCCTAGGCTCTTGTCATGAGATGCCAAGGCTATGGAAGCCTTTTGAGTTCACCGACTCTGATCATATTTAGACAAGGTCATAGTCAAAGTGGAAGTTCTCTCCTCCCTTCAGATGAATTCTGGTTGATTTCTAAAAACAAATTGAATATAGTCTATTAGTAACTGGTGGAAAGCAAGGATGCATTTCCATGCAGCTTTGAATATTCATGAAAAGATATACTACATATGAAGGCAACCTAAAAGGTTGTAGGAATGGAATTTCAAAAACATCTGTTGTGGTTTAAAAAAATTTTGAAATCCATACATCAAGGGATCCTCAGAAAGTACAAGAAAAATGCACATCATGAAAAAACTGTGCATGGAATCCAAAATTTCTGCACCAAAATTAATTTTCCCATGAACTTTTTGAAGTAGTTGTACAAGCTGACCAGTGTACAAGGACACCTAACCAATAACAAGACAAGAAATGTAGCTACCATTCCCGGTACCATGGCAAGTTGTTCCTTTTTACATATTGGATAAAGCAAAAATTCACGAAGCTAAAAAGACAGAAGGTCATGTTTGTCTGAGTAGTGTAGCTTTGACTAACTCATATAATGATATATATGGGGCTGGCGCTGTGGCGTAGCGAATAAAGCCGCCACCTGCAGTGTCCACATCCCATATGGGTGCCGGTTCGAGACCCAGCTGCTCCACTTCTGATCCAGCTCTCTGCTCTGGCCTGGAAAAGCAGTAGAAGACGGCCCAAGTCCTTGGGTCCTTGGGCCCCTGCACCTGTGTGGGAAATCTGGAAGAATCTCCTGGTTCCTGGCTTAGGATTGGTGCAGCTCCAGCCGTAGCGGCCAATTGGGGAGTGAATCATCGGATGGAAGACCTCTCTCTCTCTTTCTCTCTCTGCCTCTCCTTCTCTCTCTGTGTAACTTTGACTTTCAAGTAAAATAAATAAATCTTAAAAAAAAATAATGATACATATTGTTTATCAGAAGTCCCTGTGGAAAGATCTTGATTTTATTTGTTAAAACAAAACGAAGCAAAAACTCAAAAATACTGCCAATCTGAAAAGTGAATTTAAACTTGTTTTAGGTTGAATGAAATTTGGAAATTCCAGAAGGAAAGCCTCTGAAACCTAACTTCTTAATGCTGAGGCAACACCATTTCCCCATTAATGAGCCCTCACAATCAACTTTTTAAAACTTTTTATGACTATCTTAATCCCTCTGTATTCTCTATATTTAAATCCTTTTCAAATGGCCACGTGCTGGCAGCCTATCTACAACCCTAACAGGGCTGTTGCAACAAAGAAATTTACTTCTGTTCTCATGTTTAGGAACATGAAAAACAAAAACTCAGAAAACTTCTGAGGGAGAACAGAATTTCTAGAATTTCCCAAACTTTCAAATTGCAGAACTAAAGAAAATAATTTGACCTGATTTCCTTAGGTTATTGATGTGCTTATGCTAATCTCGCACTAGGTCAGGGTTAACCCCAAAGAATAAACTATTGAGCTTTGCTAATATCTTTGTGGTACTCATCAATAACAGTCTGGCTGTGGCTCTGGTTTCCAAGTCTCAATCTCAAAACCTGTTCTCTACAATAAATACAGTAAACTCAACACAAAGAGTTTCCCAGGCCTTGTATGAAATACTTTGTATTTATTAATTCAATTAACATTTATTGATCTCCTCTGCGAAGGCATTTAGAGTAAAAGAGGATTTATGGAAAGATGGTTTTTACTGATTTTCCTGTTTCTCTCATCAAACAGATATCCAGCACCACTACACATAAAATATTCTTAGTTTATCTGTATCTTCCTGTGATAATCTCTTACATTCAATGAGATAGTCATAGGACATTATTTTCTCTATGGAAGACATACTGGGTATTTTAAAAACAACTTTTAAAAATATGGAAACGTTTTATGTACTTGCTTGTCTTGAGAGTGCTAGAGAGTAACAGAAAAGAGGTATATGACGTATGGAGTCCAAGGCAATATTTTACTATAAAAGCATGGAACCCTGCTGGCATATGTAATTTAATGTGCACCATGCCTCCCCTAATTCAATCAGGTCTCTACATCCCTTCTTTTATATTCCAATTGGATTCCATGTGCTAAAGCCATCAAGATTTTCAGGATGAAATGAATGCTTGTATTAATCCTGCAATTTCCATTTAAAACACAGCATCGATTTGATTAATAAGGTTTGATGCTGAATAATTATATGGCAAATATGTAGGCTATAGGAAAACCACAGATGTGACCACCAGCAAAAGCCTTGTGGGAGAAGGGGGTCAAAGGGAAGCAATGGCCATGACTGAGGTGATGAATTCTTTGGCTTTTCTTTTATGCAATTAACAAGCAGGGCTTCTATTAATTTGCCACCCCCAGAGCCTTGACTGGTCAGATGTGTCTAGGTCAAGGGTCATTGGGGCAGAGTTAGGGTCAGCATGACAGCAGCCCTGAAACAAAATGAGAGAACTAAAGCAATCCAAATGATATGGCTGCATATACATTCTGTAGTATGGAGGGGTTGGGGAGCAAGTGCCCCTCCTTAATGTTAAGATTGCTGTTTTAGAATAATAAAAATGTTCTCTGCACGTTTAATTCAAAGTAATCAATCTAAGGTGCAGTGGTTGAGCATCCAATAAAAGAAAATCAATGCAGTCTCTACAAGGGAAGACAAACAATGCTCGCTTTTACTAAAGGGATTATAGGTTAACATTTATTCTGTGTATTGTAATCTGATGTCAAGTGGTATAAAATCAAGCCAACAATCCATTACCACCCGTTATAGGCTAGGTGCTGATCTCATGCAAATAGACTTTTCATAGAACTTATTAAATCATTTCTGTGTTCTGGCTATGAAACATTTTTCTACAGTGGCTGAACTTCAATGAATTTTACTTCACATCTTGAATGAAGGCATATCAAAATGACAAACATTTATCATTTCAAAATGAAGATTTTTTTTCACAACTTTCTACTTTCTTAAGCTTCAAAATATCAACTTATCACATAAAATACGTACTTTGTGCTTCTATTAAAACAAACTAAAAAACTGATAATGATATCAGAGTCAAAATTTTTTTCTCCCAAGTCATTTTATTTCTCTACTGCAAGTGTCATTATACTAGCTCATGTATTTTTATAATTTCTTAAGGTCAATTATAAAGGACATTATTCCAAATGTTGACCGAATTTAATTTCCTTAGCATTTGAGAGAAATTGTTCATGCCCTTTCTATAATACAAATGTTCATCATTTTGAGTTTATTTTATGTACACTACATTTTATATTGTAGATACTGTGAGAACAAGGTATATTTTGAAAATAAGACTCTAACAGATTATATGGGTTCCACAGTTTGGGAACTAATAATTATTAAACTATAAATCTCCTAAATATAAGTAACCTAATTCATTAGCACATTAGCCTTCTGTCTCCACTATTTGCTTGAGAAATAAGGATTTATAGTGATTACTGCCACCTCTCCTCTAAAATGCAGTGATCTTTTGAAGTATTAGAAAAAGTTAGTGATCTCTCATTAAGCATAATAAAAAATGGCTAGCAAACCTGTCAAAGTCAACATTTTTTTCAAAAGCAACCAAGCTTATTGTTAGAACTGGGGCCACTTTCAAGTGTGAAGAAAATCATTACCACATGTTTGAAAATATTGGTGATATTTTGCAGATTGCATTACTCTATAGCCTGATGCCACTTCAAAACATCTCACAATTACATGGTAGTAGGAAGGGAAATTGAATTTGACACTATTTTTATTATAAAAGCTAAGTTTGGTCTTACCACCCTTGCTTTGAGGGAACCTTTAACTTTAATTTGTTCAGAAAGAGAAGTTGGCCCTTCCTCAATTCAAGATTTAAAAAAAGGTAGTCCATTATTTTAAGTCTTATCCACAAAATCGAATGTATGCAGAAAATGTTTATTGTATTAGTAAACCGTCCTTATATTAGTATTTTCAGGAATACTGCAATTTATACATTTTAACACAAGAGTAGCTTCCATTATTATCTTTCTTACACATTGAGATTTTTTTCCCCTTTCTTTAGATCCAAAATAAATATCTTTGCTGGTCCTGAATCATGAAACTTTTTAAAAAATCTTTAAAAAATCATATTTTCTGTTATTTTCACCTTGTTTTATATTTTATGTTGTAAGATGACCATTTCAAATGATCCACTGATGCCATCCACAAGTTTTGGATCAAACTAGAAATAAAAATAAAGTTATTCTGAACCAATTTTGATGAGTAATCCAGAGGTACCTATGTGTGCCTCTACTTTGCCTATCCACTATCTGATTCTGGTCAAATTTATTTCATTTACATAAAGCACTGGTAGCTGCTCAAACTGAAATGTTACAATTAAATAATATAGCTTGATGTGACCTTTCAAACATTGCTTGAATTGACTAGATATTTTTGGACAAATATTGCACTGATCTGAAACAATAGGTTTTTGGTGTTTAAAATGAAATTGAAACCGAAAGGCTAGTAAAAATTGGGACATACAGTTCCTCAAACAAAGTCTGTGAATTCTAAACTTGATTTCTCTCCAGAATGTGGATTTGACTAGGAATTTTCATGAGTCCTTAATTTCTTGTCTCATTTGCATTAATATAGAGTAAGGTGATCATTTCTATGGTGTATAAACCAAATGTGTTAATCTGCTTTTCATTCAATAGTGAAAAGCAATAATAGTAAATGTTTAATCAAGTAAAATGTAGTCAGATACCTCTAAGAAAATGCAAGTGAGCCTTGTAAGAGAGAAAAATGGTGTCTTCATTTTTATTTGTAAAAAATTAGCTTGCTTTAGGGCATCTAGACAACATGAAATCACTTCACAACCAGGAACAATGAAGATATGAACTCTAGGCTAATAGTAATGGCAAAAATAATTTCAAATTGAAGGCAACACCACTTCATTTTGTGCATGATGTCTGAATGTCTTCCACTGGACTTTAAATAAAAAATGGAAAACATTTTAGCAAATATAGGGAAGCACTGACTATATGGCACTGAGAGGTATTTTTGATGTTTTTGCATTTTTGTGCAGAGAGAGCCATAAAAGGTTGCCAATGGGGTATTGTAAAACCACAGTGAACAGTGAATTTTAGATAGATAGAACCAGTTAAAGGTGATTGAATATCAAGGGTTGAGTGGTGCTTATTATACCCGCTGTTGGGAGACTTCAATTCATTATTGTAACAGAATGAAAACAGCATTGCTGCTGTCCAGGACATGCTTGTAGTATTGATTGGGTTTCTCCAAAGTCTTCTCTTAGAATGCAGAGTGCAGTCAAACATGCACAAACATCACTCAGTTCCCCTGATTCTGTCATGTGCTCCTTGTACCTCAAACTAAAGCAGCCTTAAGACACAGGAAAATGCTCCTTTATTTGAAGGCAGACAGGGCTCTAAGCCTGACTCCAGGGGCTATGTAGATGTGGTGACCTTTCTTCCAGAGACCAGATTTTACACTCAAATTGTCATTAAAGCTCGTTTTCCCTAGAGGTTCCCAGTCAACTTGTGTGCTCTCTCCATTAGGATTAAAAGTCAGAGTGGCACCATGCCCACTACGCATATAAATGAAATGGAACATAAATAAAAAGGGGACACGACCCTCCCTCCTGCATGTGAGGCATCGTTGCGATCCAGCTATATGTAGAGAGGATTGGTCAAAACTGTTCACCGCTAGGGTCCACACTTCAGCCAGAATTGCCGAGGATCTTACGTCTTCAGAAATGAATCCCTGGAGTAGTCTATCGTCCTGTCCTGTTCATTTTCAGTACTGGTAATAACTACCAAGCACGCTTTGTAAACCTGGAAGTCCTGCATCCTTTTCACCGCCTCTGGCTCTCTATAAAAGCTGAAAGAGACTTCATCAGTTAGTGTGGGACCACAAAACAGAAGAGAGGAAAATACAGAATCCACAACACAAAAATGAACTTTGGGATGGCGGCAGATCTTAAATCACGAAAATAACAGAGTAACCAAATACATCACTAAAACAGACAGTCAAATACACATTTCTTTCCCTAGCCTCTGTAGGTTCCCAGAGGACAAAAGAAATGTCATGATATCACAATATCACAGTGCAGCTGATTTTAATGTTGCCTCATAAGTGAAGTTTAGAAAGAGACTACTTCTTTAATGTCCCAAGTGAGTCAGCCTGATGTCTCAGGGATTGGAGACACGCATGACCTACTGGCGTCCTGTGCTTGCCCCCATGGGTCTATGCCAAGGATATGTTTCTACCATAATAGAAGCCTTTCTGCTTAATTACTTCTTTATTGAAATACTAATGCCAAGAGCTCCATTTTCTCCTAAAGTTGTGGAGGGAGGAGACACACTGAGATAGTTGATAAAAAAATTTTTTCTGAGAACTTCAGCAACTTCCATCTTGTAGAACTTGAGAGGCAGAGAGGATATTTCCAGATCACGTCAGACCTCTAGATTTAAAAAGCCCAGCAGATTGGGACATGCTGTGTTCTCTGACAGCTACAATGTAGTCTTACTCTGTGGATTTGGCGTGTGATGTTTAGCTTTTATTCAGAGTTTATCAATCCTCTTATTTACATTGGTGTTTTGTATCTGAGTTAAGATGCAGACAGTATTTTGTAATAGGAGCACTAGGATTGTTAAACAGAAGACCAGAGTTAGAGCTCTAACTTCATTATTTATGATGTAACCTAGAGCAACTCACAAAAGTCTTTGAACTTTTAGTTTTTAACCTGTAAATTGATACCAATTACATACACTTTGAACACTTCTCAAGATTGTGTGAGATTAAAATTACCTAGTTTGTATGAAAATTATTGGGAAACTGACGACAGAAGATAGACAGATAGTAGATATGATAGATAGGCCCTGTGATCATTAGTCCACAACTGAAACCTCATCTACCAAGAGGAATACAATTCTTCTTGCTGACCTTTAGGTCAACCATGGACTCCTAGAAACCTTTTCCTTTTCCTCTGCTCCGGGTTTCCCAGAAACAGAATTTCTTACAGGGTGTCAAAACTATCTTTAATTAAATGATTCCCAAGGTCAAGGTCATCCCCCTTGGTCCTTTTGATCCAAATCTCACCCTCCATAGGGCTTCCTCTGTGCATACCTAGCATGCCACTATTCACAACTACCTTACTGAAGGAGCTGCCATGATCTTCCCTTTTGGTAAACACTCTGCTCACTGGGTTTTTTTGTTTGTTTGCTTTTTTATTAGTGACCCTGTGATCCCTACTCTGTTCTGAACTCTACTCTTCTCACTTTCCCCGACCTGAGCCTTTTCTTTTACCCTAAGAATGAAACCAAAAAACGATATTTTTAATAGTTATGATTAAATCAAGTATTTTATAGGATATTCTTTCTCTGTGTGTCCCACTGGACTGTGAGCTTAAAAGGGGTGCAGTTTTCTCATTTGGGCACCAAGATTCATATCAAAGCTATTAGAACTATCTCAGCATCTCCATCTAGGACTATGTACAACCTTACAAAAAGACCTCCCCAAATTTCCTATGTGCCATATCAGGGTACATGCAAAGGAGCTAATTCAAGACCTTCTTCCAAAAATGTTTTTGTGCCTTTTCTGCCCTCCAAGGACAATTTCTTGGACTACATACACTGTTCAGCAGTGAACATTATCCTGCTGTGTGGGTCTCACCTCTGCTCACATTTCTGACTTCTCCCACATTCTCATCTACTCCCACATCTCCATCTTGCTTGTTAAGGTAAGGTGCTTAACATCTTTGAGAAAATCTTTCACCTGTTGGTGGACTTGTACAATACCCAAGGTTGTTAACATATGTGATTTCCAAACCTTAGCACAAACTAATTTTCCAGATAAGAAACTTAAAGAGTCCAAAAGGTTAAATAATTGTATTTATGTGATAAAGCTAATGAATGTCTAAGCTAGTAGTTCTTTAATTCTTGACAAGGTCACTCTGCAGACTAATCTATTCTTGTACAGATCAGTAAATTACCTTTTTCTACTATATATTGCTTTCCATAACCCCATAAGAGGGGGACTTATTTTGACATAAATCTACATTCTATGATGTCTTGGAAACTCACAATTGTTTATATTCTATTTCATAATAATTTCCTGTGTCCTTGTTATTTTTTATAGTTTCTGAGAGCATTTTTACATAAATAACCACATTTGATCCTCGTGTGAAGCCAGAGGAATGCTACACAGGCGTTATCACACGTATCTTACCAGTAAAGACTCAAGTTGTTAGATTAAAAGATTTGCTCAAGCTATCATAATTTTAAGCAGCAAAATCGTGATTAGACTTCAAGTCTCCTGAAGGTCTCCAAGGTTTAAAGTCTCATATATTGTTAAGTGTATCCATAATAATAATTTGAAAATTATTAGAGCATATTTCAACCAAAAACCTCAGTGGTTCAAAATTTCAAGTTCAGTTTGCCTTAACTGGACTTCATTTCTTTCTTGAAGCCTCTCTTCATCCTGAGTGCTGAAAACAACCTAGCCAGATTGAAGGATAGGTAGTCAACTTTGTGATTACAACAACAGAACTGGAGCAGCAAACACTTTATGAGTATCCCTCTTTGTTCTCTGGGTCCTTCCCTTCTTTTGCCTTGGCCTGATGGCCTGTGGGCTCTTGTGGAAAGAGCTGAGGGAGCTTGGATGCATTGCATTGGAGCCTGCTGCACTGCATCAGTGAGATGAGGCTGGACCAGCTTGGAATTTGGACACTGACGTTGATCTCTGATTTCAGTTATTCCTTAGGCCGTTGCAGGGCTTTTAGTCACACAGTCTATCCTGCACCTATTGTGTCCCTTTGGCCACAACCCGAATTTTAGCTATCCTCCAGACATCATGGGGGCATAATAATTACAGGATGATCTTTCAGGCTCGTCAGGGCTGCATGAGGCTTGAGAGCTATCTCAGACCCTCTTCTTGGCACTCACTCTATTATTGTTCCACCTTGGTTTAAAGGGCCTCCACTGTAGGCTTGCAACCACTCTGACTTCCCCTAGAAAGTACACTATGGGCTCCCTGAAGTATCGAAGCCCAGCAAACTCACTAGATGTTACTATCCCCAGATGGCCCTCTTCCGGGATACCACGCTCAGTATCAAATGCATTCATTAATTATTTAAACAAATGCTGAGGCAGCAGTTACTCTGCAGGCACTCTTCTAAGAAGTACTACTATTATCAATACTATTTAATAAGAAAAGAACATGAGTCAAGGAAGCTTCAGACTGGCCCAGAATCACAGAACTAGTAAGCAGCAAAGCTGGAATTTGAACCTCAGCTGTTAATAATGATCAATGCTAAGAGTGAGTCATGTGAAGAATGCTAACTACGGTAGAGCAATGAGAACCTCAACAAGATAGCATTTATAAATTTACTCAAATGGTCTCAGAGACATAACGTCTCTCACATGGTGCCATGTGTTTGTCCAGACTATTTCATGTCCCTAAAAACCTGTCCTTATAGGCATGACAATATGTACATGTCAAGAGACACAAATGCCTCTTTCAGAGTGGAAAACAGTGAATCCATGATAATGTGTTCCAAAACATAACATTATCAAGGCCAAATGTGCACTCTAGTAATAAATGTTTTATATTTAAACCCACCATCATCACATAGATGACCATAGTATGGGTAGTTTTTAAATATATTTTACTCATTATTGGCAGTTTTTGAACATAAATGGTAAGAGTGCTTCAGAGAGTTGATCTGAAAATTTCATTAAATTAATTTTAAGTATTTTATAATGTCTAATATTTTCTGAAATGAAGCCTCCAATCAAGTAACAGACATTCATCAAATTAAATTTCCTTTCCTGATACAAGAAGCAATTTTTCACAAAAACCAAAATAGTTAACAATATACTTAGGTAAGGAAAATCATCCATTACAATATAATATTTTTCAGCCAAGATAGTGACAGCACCATATTTATCCTCCCACAAGATATACCCCCAAATGGACAGTGGTTTTCAAGAAACTGGGCACCAAGCAGAAAAGGATGGTGATCCCCAAGAGACCTGAACCAAGCCCTTTGATTGCCTTGAGAGAGTTCTGGCCTGGGGTCACAAATGGGGAGGCTGGAGCAGCTCTGTGTGCTCTCGGGGGTAAAAAAAAAAATGGACCTGAGTGTCCAGGGAGATGAAAGCAGCTGAAGTTCACACAAAGGAGTAAAAGAGGAGTGAACCTGGAGATCCAGAGACTGCTCTGAGTACACACGGGTTTGGAGCAATACATACATGCCTCTGAGGAAAGCATACAGGGCCAGGGAGATATCCAAGTGTAGCATAGAAAGAGCCCGGTGCTCCCACAGGACTAGACTGCAAAAACTTCAAAATTTATGGAGCACAGAGTGGACCAATCAGCAGGTCTTATCTCAGTAGTAGGGCTCCTTATTTGGGCCCTGCTTAATAAATCTTCCCAAAACGTCCTAAATAAGAATGTCAATTGTTAAATCAACAATGGGAGTCACTGTGCACCTGCTCCCCATGTAGGACCTCTGTCCTTGATGTGTTGTACTATGCAAATTAACGGTCAAACTACTACCCAAACAGCACTTATACTTTGTGTGTCTTTGTGGGTGCAGTCTGTTGAAATCTTTATTTAGTATGCACTAAGTTGATCTTCTGTATATAAAGATAATTGAAAATGATCGTGATGAAGAATGGGATGGGAGAGGGAGTGGGAGATGGGATGGTTGCAGGTGGGAGGGAGGTTATGGGGGTGAAGATGCTATAATTCAAAAGTCGTACTTTGTAAATTCATATGTATTAAATAAAAGTTGAAAAAAATCTTCCCAGAGGACCTAGAAAGATCAAACTATTCCTAATAATTGCATTACAAAGCAAGGCACAAAAATACTTATAGAAAATGCAAATATCCAGCACCCAACAAGGTAAATTTAATAATGTCTCACATCTAATCAAAAAGTTCTGGTCATGCATAGAAGCAGGAAAATAAGACCATAAAGAGGAAAAATTCATTAAATTGAAATCAACCCAGAGTTGATGTAGATGTTAAAATTAGCAAAGATATTAATACACTGGATTACATGTGTTCAAAAAGCTAAGTAGAGATACATGATAGAAAAAGGCCTGAATTAAACTTATAGAGATTTAAAAAATTAAAAGATACTGCACAGAGCATCATAATATATGTGTAATCAAATACATGCCTGTATTCAGAGCTCCTGAGAGATAAGAAGCACATTATACCAAGTCTTGGCCACAATGTATAGCAACTGGAATCCTCACATACTGCATGTGGGGATCTGAAATGGTATCCTCATTTTAGCAGATAATTTGGTAATGCAATAAAGGAATAAAATATACAGGTATCATATAATGTAGCCCATCCACTGCTAGGTACTCACCTGAGAGAAATTAAAGTGTATATCCACACGAACACTTATACATGAAAGTTTGTAGAAGTTTTATTTGTAACAACCCAAGCATAGAAAAAACTATCCAAAAGGTTTTTCAAGGTATGAATGGTAAAGAAACCGATGACATAACAGTACGGAATATTATTAACCCATTAAAAGGAACTAAGCATTACTTCATATGACAACATAAATGAGTCGAAGTAATTCTGCTAATGAAAGAAGCTACACAAAAAGTAATGCATACAGTGATTCCATTTATAGAAAATTCTGGAACATGTAAACTCTAGTGACAGAAAACAGATCAGGACATTTCTGGGGAAAAAGACAGGGGGGGCTGGGAGGAAAATTTCAAGGGTGACAGAAACGTTTATCATCCTGATAATGGCAGTGGTTTCATCAGTGCACACATTTGTAAGAAATTTTCAAGTTGTTTATCTTAGATATGTTCAGTTGACTGTTTTAATCACATATGAATCAAGTCAATTTTAAAAAAGACACACAAAGGAAAAAAAAAAAAGATTTCCAGAGACAGTTCGAGAAAAAGGAACAATTTTTATAACATGATTCTGTAGAACATGATGGGGCCAATTAAATTGGTTTCATCCTCCACCTCTCCCTTATTTGCAATTGATTCTTCAGTCATATAAAATCGTCTAATTAAGGATATCTTTGATAGTAAGTATGACATCACTTTCCATTATATTGGTAATAAATTTATTGAAACTTTATCCTTTATTTTTAAAGTAAATAATAGCCCAGGCTTAAGAATAACTCTTACTTAGTATTTCAATATAAGGGACATTCATCAGAAAGCAATGACCTACATTTCCATGATGATTTTATGTATTTAATACCTATATCAGAATTACTGAGAAAATAAATAACTTAATGTGCATACTTAATTGAAAAATTCCAAATTAGAATTTTGAGGCTTAAATATTCTTTTACAATTTGACTTTTAAAACACAACAGTAAAGTGATTTAGAGATCCACGTGGCCTCAGGACAAGAGGCCAAGGCAACTGAGAAATCCTCAGAGTGAATCGTCACCAGGGATTTGCAAACTCTCTGCCAAACAGGGACCCTGTCATAGAAGATGATCAGTTTCAGAGCCTGTTTCCAGTGGGTACAAAATGCCTTCCACAAGATCAGTGAGGACGTGTCCTGAGAGAAGAGGCCTCTGGTCTCTCCTTCTCCCTTCCGTTCCTCTCATTGCTTTCTGAGTCCGCGACGTAAAGATCAGGTCACGTCAGTCCTGTCTGCTGGGCTCCTCCGTGACTGCCGCGTGCCAGTTCCTATTTAGAGTGTGTGCATCATTACCTTCCACCACTACTTCCCACGCACTCCAAGCTTTAGTACAAAGAACTCTGCAAAAAGTCTCTTTACTCAAAAACGTTGTGCTCTTTCTGTTGTATAGGGATCACTCCTCCTCTGTGTGGGAGCTCAGACCGGAGGAAATTCAGATAGGATGAGAGGGAGCTCCAGGGTTCATTTTGCGGTGGGAGTTGGTAAGGAAGTTTCAGGGGGATTCTCTGAGGACTTTTTCTGCTTTGCTTTTCCTCACCGACTTCCTATGCACTGCTCCAGTCCCCAAAGCAATGTCACTTCATTAGTGAGTTTTTCCCAAATGCCCTTCTCCTCACTCACCACTCTGAGTGAACTTCTGCCATAGTACAGGTCTCAATTCAGAATAATGACTTATTACTGTTCTTAATCTTCTGAAGCCTTTTTCTGAAGGTAGTACAACTCCATCAATCTGCAGGCCAGGGCCACCTCAGGAAAAGCACATCACACTCCAAAGTGCTGCTAAGAAGAGTTTCACCATGGGACTTTTTTTTTTTTTTTTTTTTTGCCAGGCAGAGTTAGTGTGAGAGAGAGACAGAGAGAGTTATAGACAGTGAGAGAGAAAGGTCTTCCTTCCTTTGGTTTACTCCCCAAATGGCCACCATGGCTGGCGCTGTGCCTATCCGAAGCTAGGAGCCGGGTGCTTCCTCCCAATCTCCCATGCGGGTGCAGGGACCCAAGCACGTGGGCCATCCTCCACTGCCCTCGCAGGTCACAGCAGAGAGCTGGTCTGGAAGAGGAGCAACCGGGACTAGAACCTGGGGTGCCGGTGCCGCATGCGGAGGATTAGCCTAGTGAGCCACGGCGCCGGCCACACCATAAGACTCTTAACAAGATATGAACAGCTTTCCAACAGGGACAGTGCAGCATCCTGGGTTACACAGTTTTTAAATGTTAGTCATTGAGGCCAACAGGGGCAAGAGCAGGAGGAGTCCAGCATGAGCCCAAGAACGCTAACTAGGACAATTCCTATTAAAGTCTTGTGTAGAGGAGTTCAGCTGCGGACACACTGTAGCTCTGTAGGACCGGAGCATGGGAGGTAAGTGTACCCTGCAGTGAGTCCTGGCCCGTGGAATCCACACAGGCCGGCTTCCTGCACACAGGGCAGGCCAGAGAAGATGAGCAGCATTTTAGGAGGGAGAATGGGAGGCCTGCAGTGATTCAATACTTGGATAGGAAATGTGTGATGGGTTTGAAAAATGTGCTTGAGAATCCACACATGGAAAGAGAATAGAGACTTGGGGAGAGTTCCCATGTGGATCTCATTGTCTGACTGTGATAGGGTCAAGAAGGCACCTAAAGATAAATTAGAAAGTCTCCGAAACTCTGTCAGTGCTTCTTGAAGTGTTTTCTTGGGAACTCTTGCATCGAAATTGTCAGATATTGAAGCGCAGGTGTATAGTTCTGTGTCAGGTCTCTGGGTCAGAATCCCTGAAGGTATGGCCCAGGATTCTGGTGAACATGTGCCCAAAATCGCTGATTTTATTTTATTTGTTTTAGAACTATTGATGTAGAAGACTTTATAGTAATAAGGTTCAGAACGTTGTGGACGATTTCCTGCTATTTATCACTTGTTACTGGGTTTTAACTTCCATGGTAAATGTTACTCCTTAGTTAAGCTATTAGTTTTAATCTGGAAATAATGTGAGTCAAGCAAAACACCCATCATGAAAAGTTGCCAGCCTGTGAGCCCCTTGGGGGTGAACTGTCAGTGAATCAGAAGAAAATCTGCACTAGAGAGGCACATTTCTTCTCTTCCTCTTCTGTGCAGAGCGTATCTCAGGGAAGGCTCAGCTCCCCAGCCCTTTGTCGTAGGCAGGCGGTCTGGAACCAAACTGCATCATTACTGTGCACTCTGATCCCAGAGGTTCCTCAGCCCTCAGATTAGCAAAGCAAGCTCATTTGCAAGAAGCGTAATGTTGGTGATTCTTCAGCAGATATTAACAAACGGCGGCCCTAACAAACACATCATCACAAGGAATGCTGCAGGAAGACAGCCCGGCTCCTTCCACAGCAGCACCAGAGACTCATTATGAGGTGGTGGGAGACAAGGATGGAAGCACTTATCGGGCCATGTGCAGAAGACCCAGAGCAACTGCCTCCCAACCCTGCCCACAAACCAGAACAGTGAGGAGAATGCAGGCTGGGGACTACAACTGTGTGACAACCGAATCACAATATGGGATTCTTCTATTTTTCCTTTTTTTTTTTGCCATGTTGACAGTGGGAAAAAAATACAGGATTTTTTAATACTAGGAAAAAAGAATCTATACTATCAAATATATCTAATATATTGTGATTTTTTAAAAAAATATCTATTTGAGAGGCAGAGTTACAGAGAGAGAGAGAGAGACAGAGAGAGAGAGAGAGAGAGAGAGAGAGAGAGAGCTCTTCCATCTGCTTGTTCACTCCCCAAGTGGCTGCAGTGGCAGGAGCTGGGCCAGTCTGAAGCCAGGAGCCAAGAACTTCTTCTGGGTCTCTCACATGGGTACAAGGGCCCAAGGACTTGGGCCATCTTCCACTGTTTTCCCAGGCCATTAGCAGGGAGCTGGATTGGAAGTGGAGTGCCCATGTGGGTTGCCGGTACCACAGATGGAGGCTTAAACTACTATGCCACATTGCCGGCCCCTATATTGATTTCTTAAGCATATTCCAGTCAAGGATGTCTTGGTATCTCAGTGTGGTACTCTGGAGGCCTGTGAAATTAACTGGTACTTAGAAGTACTTAAAAATCCCTTAGAAATTAACATTAGAATGACATATTAATAATGATAGTAGCCATAATATTAACACTTGGTATATACTGAGTAGTTACTCTGTGTTCCAGATGTACTAAGTATTTTGCATACATTATCTCATTTAATTGGCTTTTTAAAAAGATTAATCTGTTTTATCTGAAAGGCAGAATGACAGAGGACAGAAAGAGAGAGAGAGAGAGAGAGAGAGAGAGAGGAGATAGAGAAAGAGACCTTCATATGCTAGTCACTCCCCCAAATGACTACAACCATGGGGGCTAGTCTAGGCAGAATCCTAGGCTAGGAACTTCACACAGTCTCCCACAGGGGCCCAGGTATTTGGGTCATTTTCTGTTGCCTTCCCAGACACAGTAATAGGAAGTTGGGATTTGAACTAGCACTCTGATGTGGATTGCCAGCTTTGCAAGCTGCAACTTAACTCACAATGTATCATGATGAATCACCAGAACTTCATTTAATTTTTTAAAGATTTATCTTCCATCTGTTGCTTCACTCCCTAAATGGTCACAATGGCCAGGGACAGGGCCAGGCCAAAGCCAGGAGCCTGGAGCCTCCTCCAGTTCCCCTATGTGGATGCAGGAATGCAAGCACTTGGGCCATCCTCCACTGCTCCCTCCCCCAAGGCACATCAGCAGAGAGCTGGATTGAAAGTGGAGCTACCAGGACTTGAACAGGCACCTACATGGGATGTTGGCACTGCAGATGGTGGCTTAACTCGCTGTGCCACAGTGCTGGCCCATTTAATTGTTTTTCTTTTTTCTTTTCTTTTTTCTTTTTTTTTGACAGGCAAAGTGGACAGTGAGAGAAAGACAGAGAGAAAGGTCTTCCTTTTCTGTTGGTTCACCCCCCCAATGGCCGCTGTGGCCGGCGCACTGATCTGAAGCCAGGAGCCAGGTGCTTCTCCTGGTCTCCCATGCGGGTGCAGGGCCCAAGGACTTGGGCCATCCTCCACTGCACTCCCGGGCCACAACAGAGAGCTGGACTGGAAGAGGAGCAACCGGGACAGAATCCAGTGCCCCGACCGGGACTAGAACCTGGGGTGCTGGCACCGCAGGAGGAGGATTAGCCTATTGAGCCATGGTGCAGGCAATTTAATTGTTTTAATAACAGCAATCTGATGGCAAATTGCAAACTAACTTTTACAGATGAAATACCTGTGGTTTATAAAACTTTGACTTAAATTCCCAAGATCCCATAGCTTGCTCTTGCAGTGTAGCAGATTAAGCCTACACTGGCCACACAGGCATCCCATATGGGGCTTCAAGTGCCAGTTACTCCCTTCCAATCCATCTTCCTGCTAATGTATCTGGGAATGCAGAAGAAGATGGCTCAAGTACTGGGGCCCCTGCCCAATCATGTGGGGACTAATGTGGAGTTCCTGGCTCATGGCTTCAGCCTGGCTAAGATGTGGCTCTCTCTCCCTTTATCTCTCTGGTGTTATGCCATAAAATAAAATTTCAAAGAAAAATAATCACACAGCTTATAAGTGGAAAAGTTGAAATTCTAACTAAGCAGGTACAAAACCAAAGTTTTTGGTAAAAAGGACCAACCAATATTCAAAATATATCTGCATAAAGTTTACAAAGATAAAGTTGCAGAAATATTTACTTTAAAAGTAATAAATTGAATGTTACATATTTGAGGGCTATCGGGTAAAGCACCAGATTTTAGAATCATGTAAATTGTGATCCTGTTATTAATTACGTAGATGATGTGTATCTCTGAGTCATAATTTTTGCATCTACAAACAGCACCACTTTGAGAAGCTGGCAGAATGTGCATGGAAAGCCTCCTCATTAAATAGAAAGCCAGAAGCCATTTTTAAAGATTGGATGCATTCACTCATATTCACCAACCAGCATACCTAAGTACTGTCATTCAGAAAAAAAAAAAAAAAAAGAATGTATTAGAATTTCAGATGCAACAGAATTAGTCTTGTGAAATAATTGTTGCTCTTCACATTAGCATACTTCATATCAAATTTCAATGACATTTCTTACCTTCTAATTAATGTATATTTTTACTCTCTAATTGTGATTTTTAAACCCAAAGCCACAACTCAAGATCTTGGTGCAGGGGCAGCCATGAAAAATGACAATGGTGGATGAGACCTAGGTGTGTTCTTTGGGTGCTTGGGTGGCACAGTAGCTCATTAGAGCTGAGGCAGTCAAGGGACAATGACACAAAGGGAGGATAATGTCAACATATGAAAAGAGATTATGAGCCCTGTGCTGAAATCACGGCAACAGATCAGATGCTGATGGTAGACACGAACAATTAAGATGAAAAAAAATAGTTTGCTGAGTTTTGAAGGATACTACAGGAAAATGCAAGCACTAATAAGAAACAAAAAGGATGTCAAATCCTTAACCCAGTTAAATATCTATGGCCAATTTTTCTGATCAAATTATGCTAGAGAGAAGTCTACACCACAGCTAACCACTTACTGTTGCTAAGAAGTTTTCACTTATGTCCTTGAATTGGAAGCATTTGCATAAGCTTTCTTCATTCCTTTTAGAAAGGAGCCTCAGACCACACTTACTATCTACAAATAATCTCACCTCCTATTAAAAAAAATAGACTAGTAGCATGAGTTTCCTCCATATCTCCTGTTTCTCTCAAAAGCCCTCAGTATCTTCGTTCATCTTGTCTTCTTCCCCTTCCTTCTAGGATGAAATAACTTCAGGGCTCATTCACTCGAGATCTCATCCCTTCCACAGCCCCTGAGACCTGTCCTAATAATCACACCTTCCCTCTTCTCTCACACATCTCCCCCACTGTGAGCTGCTCTTTCTCTTGGATTCTTTCTCAAATCTGCTAAGGTGTTTGCTCATATCACACCACTGCCCTACCTGTGAGCTTGCTTTTACTGCTGGGTTCCTCAAAACCATTCTCAGAAGAGGAGCCTCCAGGCCCTGGCTTCTTTTTTAGCATTTGCTTCATTGATCTGGAGGTCGCTCTCTCTCAGGTGTACCAATGATCCTCCAAGTGCAGGACGCTTTCTCCCATCCTTGTCTAACGACTGCAGCATTGCTTTCATTACCACTCTCCAGTGCTCCTACGATGCTGCTTTCTCAAGTTGCTCCTCCTGGGACATCTTTGTGGACTGTGTGCCCTCAACATAAGTTTCCAGAATTTCTATCCTTGATCTTCTTAACTTAATCTCTCTAGGCTCTTTCCTGAATAACCTCCAGCGGTAGCCTGATTTGAATTGTAGTTTCTGAGAAAATCTTGAAGTTGACTGTCACCTGTATTGCAAACTTTCTCTCACTGCAAAACTCCCTTCCCAGCATCTCCACCCAGACCCCCCGCAAGCAGTGCAAACTGAGCCCAGTGCTTCCCTCAACCCAACCGGTTGTGCATCCCTGGGCATCTGTGATTGCAATATTCTTCTTTGCCAGCCCATTCAAATAGATGCTAAACCCTGTGGCTTCAACTTCCATCATAACTCAGTCAGTTCCTCCATTTTTATCAATACTCTGTTCGCTCTTGCAACTAGCAGTGAGAAACACCTTTAAACAACACCTTTCTCAAGGACATCATTTGGAATCTAATGAACCTGAAAATGGCTAACAAGCCTTTCACCTTAGCAGCTGTAGACTCCCCACTTCCTCCCCAGTCCCACACTGCAGCTCAGTAAACAGCAAACTTTCAGAAACAATGCAAAGCAGAAAATATTCCGGAGATGCTTGCAATCTTTTGTTAATATTCAGAAACCCTCTTAGACTTTACCTTACTCTGTGGCTTCCGAACTGGCCTGTCACCACTAAGAATTGTCTTTGGCTGCTTCTCCCACCCCTTTTTAAAACTCATTTTTTTTCTCATCATCATGGTACAGAAGGCAATTTGGATTTAGAGTGACAATGCACTAATAGCAAATTCCACCTTTGCAACCTACTGGCACTAAGACTTTTGAGAAATGCAATTATTTCTGTATTTTTTTTCTTTCTTTTAATTTCTGGAAAGGGATGAGAACTTAGCAGGGCTCAATTGCTGAGGATTAAATAATGTGTGTAAGGCACATGCCACACAACATGAACACTTAAGCAGAGGCTGCTCCCATCTGGGCATCAATTTATATCAATGTCCACTGCAATTTCAAGGTATCTCTTCAGGAGTGACGTGATCCTGCAGACAACACTGATGTCCAGGTAAATCTCTGGTGGACGTAGCTGGCAGGTAAGAAACTTCTCTCTACCACTCTTTAGAATAATTCGTACTTTGCTCATACTATATATCACATCCTACAACAATATGGAGAACTACAACCGTGTTCTAATATGTTTCTCAAAATGCTTTAGTGGGTCATTGCTTCTAACCAGATAAAATCAAATGTAGAAGCAATTTTGAAAAGGGCTTGTGAGGTCTGGCATTATGGACAGAGGGTTTAGCTGCTGCCTGCAATACTGACATCCCATATCAAGATACCTATTCAAATTACAGCTGCTCCAGGGCCTGTGCCATGGCTCACTTGGCTAATCCTCTGCCTGCGACACTGGCATCCCATATGGGCACCGGGTTCTAGTCCTGATTGCTCCTCTTCCAGTCCAGCTCTCTGCTGTGGCCCGGAAGGGCAGTGGAGGATGGCCCAAGTGCTTGGGCACCTGCACCTGTGTGGGAGACCAGGAGGAAACACCTGGCTCCTGGCTTCGGATTGGTGCAGTACCGGCCGTGGCAGCCATTTAGGGGGTGAACTAATGGAAGGAAGACCTTTCTTTCTGTCTCTCTCTCTTACTGTCTATCTATCAAAAAAAAAAAAAATTACACGTGCTCCACCTCCAGACCAGCTCCCTGCCAACACACTCAAGAAAGCAGCAGATTATGGCCCAACTACCTGGAACCTTGCCACTCACCTAGGAGACCTGGACAGAGTTCTCAGCTTGTGGCTTTGGCCTGGTTCAGTTCCAATAGATACTGCCATTTGGAGAGTGAATCAGTGGATGGAACATCTCTTTCTCTTTCTGTCTTTCCCTCTCTCTGTCATCCTACCTGTCAAATAAACAAAGTAAATCTGAAAAAGAGAAAAAGAATGGCTGCACCAGTGAGGTTCACTGGAAGCTAGAGGGTGTGGGTATCAGGTGAGAGGCTGCAATGTTGCTGCACAGATGGCAGGGGACAAACAGAGGCACCAAGGAAGGGCTGGCAGCCTTGGGTACCCATTTGACCCAGCCAAGATTCAGGGAGATCTGGAGGGCTTGGAAATATTCAATATTTAGAATATTCAATAATTAGCCTAGGCTGGAAATCCCTGCTTCTACATAAAAGCACATCAAGACCTCACAGGGTCGTTAGTTCCAAAATTTTGGACTAGCTTTGGCCATTAGAGAAGCCACAGGCACTCAATGTGCCACTTCTTCATCTCAAGTTTTTAGACAGGAACATACGATTCATAACCTAGGTTATTACCATCAATGAAATTCTCTCAGCCTAATATTGATGTTATTGAATTCAGAGTGGGTTACTTTCTGTCACTGTATCTTTGCTACTTAATATTTTTTTTCCCTAAGGGTCATGCTTGTTACCTTATGTAAAATTCCCGTCTTTGAAGAGTCTTTGGTGTAGTAGTTGAGATCATAAAGTGGGAAACCAGATGGCTTGATTTCTAATGCTACCCCTACCTCTTAACCAGGCTCATGAACCTGGGCACTTCATTTAACCTCTCCCTGCCTCAGTTTTTTTCATATGTGAAATGGGGATGTTACCAACTTTATACTAGTATTGAGAGGATTAAGCAAATTAATATATGAAAAGTTCTGGCAAGTGCTTTTGAGTTAGCTACTAGCCTGGCGCATAGTAAATGCTATATAAATGTTAGCAATTGCTGCTGCTAGAAGCTGTCAGAATGAATTCCACATGCTATATTATTACTTTAAAACAGTACACTGATCTATCGTCCCAGAGGAATTTACTCAAGTTTGCCAGATAAATGTCTAAACATACTTACTCATCAAACCAAACATGAATTTACCCTGTAAGTTGAAGAGAAGCACAGTGAAAACAACCATTTCATTTCTTAACAGAAAATTGTTTAAATTTTAGTGCTTTGATATAGAATTATAATAGTTTATAAAAGTATTTGGCAGACTGTAATGTTGATCAAGCTCAGAAATAATGTGAGAACAAAATAAAATGATTATTCAGTGAATGACTGATTCATTCCATAAGAAATTACAGTATGCCTTGTCCTGTACAGAAGTTTGAAGAAGACACACAGAGAAATGAGATGTTCCTACCCTTTTAGAAGTTATAATCCAGCAAAGAGGAGTCAGATAAATGAATAATTTTAAATCATAACACTGAATATAATAGCTGAGTTGCCTGTAAAATGGTAAGAAATATGCAAAGGAAGTGATCCGTATATGGTAGGAGAGGACCAGAGATGGTTTGGGATGGCTATTGGAAGGTAAGCATTTATCCCAACTGTTAAGTTTGATCTCAGGTGTGCATAGAGGAAAAAAAAGTAATAGAGCTAGTATTCTCTCTAGTTTTCAGACATAAACTGCTTTTGGCTAGACTCATGAAAAAAATGTATCTAACAACAAATACAAAACCTTAACCTCAAATCACAAAACAAAGTCTCCAAATTTAATAGGAAAAAGATAATTATATCAGGGAACATTATTGCTCTATGTTAATGCAACATTATAGGTTTTATATCCTGCTACTTTGCCAAACTCTTCAATGAGTTCCAATAGTCTCTTAGTAGAGTTCTTTGGATCCCCTAAATAAAGAATCATATCGTCTGCAAAGAGGGATAGTTTGACTTCTTCCTTCCCAATTTGTATCCCTTTAATTCCTTTTACTTGCCTAATGGCTCTGGCTAAAACTTCCAGAACTATATTGAATAGCAGTGGTGAGAGTAGGCATCCCTGTCTGGTACCAGATCTCAGTGGAAATGCTTCCAACTTTTCCCCATTCAATAGGATGTTGGCCGTGGGTTTTTCATAAATTGCTGAAACTGCTTCTTAACAAAGCAAAATGTAAAGCAAAGATTGAGGTGCTAACCCTGGTGCTGAGGTGAGAGCGAAACAGGAGCAAATAGTGGAAAAGTGTGCTGTGATGTGCTGCTGAGCTGGTTCCTGCTCAGCCGTGAGCCCGGGTCACCCAATTCTAGTGTTACTCAGCCCTCAGAATCCTCTGTAAGATTTGCAAGAAAAATATAAGCTTTGGAGCAGTGCATGGAAATGAGAAAGAAAAACGAATTCATGTGTCTGACTCCTCATTCCACTTTCCAGCTGGTCAAGGCTCAATCCACAGACAGCCAATTCCTCACCCTTTCAAGTGGTATCCGTAGTTGCTACACAGAAAGCCACACGGTGACAATTTCCATGCAAGTAAAAAGTGGGGAGCTAAAATAGCACAGGCAAAATGTTGATCAAGAAAGAAAAAGGGGATCTAGCATTGTGGCAAGGAGGGTAAAACTGCTACCTGCAATGCTGGCATCCCATATGGGCTTCAGTTTGTGTCCCCATTGCTGAACTTTCAATCCAGTTCTCTGCTTAAATGACCTGGAAAAAGGAGCGGAAGATGGCCCAAGTGCTTGGGACTCTGCTACCCATGCAGGGGATCCAGAAGAAGCTCCTAGCTCCTGGCTTCGACCTGGCCCAGTTCTAGCCATTACAGCCATCTGGGGTGTGAACCAGCAGATGGAAGATCTGTCTGTCTCTGTCTGTCTGTCTCTCTAACTCAGACTTTCAAATAAATAAATCCTTTTAAAAAAAGAAACAAAAGAAAAAAATTTGTGGGAATCTGAACAGTGATAGGAGATTCATGACTCCATAGAAGACAATGTCATCTATAATTTTCCCATGCATAAAAAACTGTATGTTTTCGTGGTCAAGTGTTTGCATTCCAAAACCATGAATAAGTCTTCATGTTAGGCCTATTGGAAGGACAGGAATTTAAGATTTGTAAGAAAGGGAATGTGAAGAATGTCTAAGGAACATAATCAAGTATCTTAAAATTTAAAACTTAATATATAAAATTATGTACAATGTATCAGTAAAAATATTCTAATTGAAAAGATTAAAAAAGTATTCAAAACTACTTTTTATGAAACTATAGCAAATATATACCTTTTCTATAACTTTCTCATCTGAAATTGTATGGTTAGTTGCAAAGCTTTGGAATTTGTGGAATAAAACTTGTGGAAATTTGTAATTTTAGACGTGCTCTGTTAGCATTATCAGCATAACTAAGAAACAAGAAAAATAATGCTGTTTATTGCCTCACTAAAACAAATCAGGTTATAGAGCAATACAAAAATAATGTAATAGAATTTGGAAATTTTATAAGTGTGTAAGAAAAGCAATAAAATCACCCCTACACACCCCAATGACCAATTATAATCCTTGTTAATATTTTAATTTCGTAGTATTTTTTTCTGAACATATGTTTTTCATTTGGCTGGAAATATTTTAATTGATATTATAGTTACTATATAAATTTTTATCTCTCTTTTTCACTTAAAACTATACATAATCATTTGTTTATATAATGATCTCCAATAGCAGTCTTCTAAATTGTTATGTAGTCTCTCCAATACACTGATATTCTATAACATTTAATCCCTCTTTTGTTACATAAAGTTGATTTCTGTGTTTTTTGAGTAGAAATACCATTATTGTGTACATTATTGTCTAAATTTGGGTTTTCCTGGGTTTAAGTTTTAGAAACAAGAGCCTAAAAAAATCATAGTTTCTGGAGAATTATTAATACCTGTTACAATTTTTTCTTCATAGAGATTGTTTTCTACTTACATAGCTATGACTAATATATAAAAATGCCTCAATGAAACTGATAGACCCCAAAGATTTTCATATTATGCTTAAGTAACAAAAATACAGCTTATCAGATATTATCTAACTCCAAATTCCTAAGAAAATTTGTTTCTCCCCAGTCCACTTAATTCCTGAAATACGCGGTAAGTATGACACAATCTCTGGTCCTCTCTCTTGTGAGACGCTTTATGGATTTGAGAATCTTCCTCCAGTTGGCTGTCGTAGGCTTCTCCCCCCAGCACCTCTTTAGTCATAGTTCAGCCTCTGTATTATCTCTTTGCCTTTCAGGATGTTCTGTAAAGTGATGGGTTCCCTCTCAAGAAGACAGGGAGTTTCCATTCCTCAGGGCTCCCCTTGGCTCTTGCCTCTGTGTGCACTTGTTGTTCACCTCCTCCAACAAAGGGCAAGGGCCAGGTCCCAAGTTTCTCAAATTTAAAACTCTTCAAATTGAGAAATTATTCTCCTGTAGCCACAGGAGATTTGACAGGAAGTAGAGGAAATGCTACAAAGAAAAGGAGAACAATTGTAGGAGTCCACGGTGCTTTCAACAACTGTTTTGTAACTTACAGGGGAACCATGGGTTAGAGCTTTGTGATCCAGTTCTACAATCTTTTAGCACAGCTTTAGAAGGAGTGCAGCAACTTGCTTCTGGAGGTTAAGCCTTTTCTTGTTCATTGAATTGAAACTTCCACCTCAATGTCAAAGCAACAAGAAAGATACAGATACATGCATAGTATCTATTTATAAATGTATGACACCCCCGTCTACCCATGTTCAGATGTGCACATTCATATTTTGGTGTATCAATTTATCACAATATAGAGATACAAAAAACTTCATAAAGTTTATGGAAATGCAATGAGAAGGTAAGTTTATTTTAGTGCAAACATGTTTTTGAAATCCATGTGTAGTTTTTCCATGATATGCACTTTCCATGGACCTTTTGAGTATCCTTGTAGATAAATTTGGAGAAGAAAAGGAAGAGCCCATGAGAGGAAAAAGTTACCCAAACTCACACGATACTTAAAGCCAAGGGTATGATTTGATGCATCATGAAGTCTTTAACAAGTGCAAAAGTAAATATATCTTTTACGTATATTGTTTGTAAGAGTGTGAAAGATTTTTTCCTAGCATCTCTCTCTGCTGCTCTACTTTCACATCTCCTCAGATGTCAGATGCTTGTGAATCTGCTCCCCTGATCTCAGTTCTGATGATATGCAAAACTACCTTGAAAAGGTCCTTCTTTAGACGCTGGTAAGGTCTTGAAACTGGAATGAGAAACACTGAGGAGGCATCATCTACAACAACGACCTTCAAAGTCAAGGTAAATCCAGTTCAAATATATGATTTTTAAATGTCTGTGGATTAAGAGAAGTATCTCCATGAGGGTCTAATGCCTATAAGAAAATACCAGTGCAAGGACATTCTGAAGGTTTGTATCTGACCTTTCCTTGGTTTTAATCACTGAAGTTCCCGACAGCTTAATAAGTTGAAGGTGGGGGGTCACAGTCTAACTTAATAAGGCCCGCCACAGAGACTTGGTCACATCTGATTGCTCCCATAAGTCTTAGCACATATGGTACACTGTCCTTGGGTGAGAAATGTTTTCCATAACTTTCCTCTTGTTCTCTACCCTGCATATAAATTGTTTTTATTAACCCGAGAATGATACAGCACTGTATATTTGTGTGAGCTTTTGCCATTTTCAGCTTTATCCTACAGAAACAGAGTTGATTGTTTTCTCCAAAATGGAATTAAATACTGTTTATCACCAATGTCTTCTTTTTATTATTCTAGTCTTATTTAATATGGGTCAAACCAACCTTCAGTTTGACATGAGATTAAAGAACTAAACATTGTAACAAGATTCTTCGGGACAATTTACAATGTGCCATATTCACAGGAAGAAAATATAAGAACTACAGATCACTTTTAAGGATTTTTACATAGGATAACATATCCAGAGGTAAGTATCCAGGGTGTTCAATTGTATATGGAAATATGAATGGTTGAATGATTGGCACATTCCTTTGTCCAAGTGATAATTGATAGATAATCTATTCTGGTTTATTTCAGTAGATTTTACAAATCTAATACAAGTCCTAGTTCTGCTTGCTTTGCGGCTTTCCCTGTGTATAACAGAAGCATGGAATTTAATCTAAGTGGATGAAACCACAATATAATAGAACTCTGATACATCTGCATCTTTCCCCTTAGCCTTGGTCATGGAGAATGCATATCAGTGTCATTACACTGAGCTAAAAAGAAGCATGTCTTTATAAGGAAAATGGCCCCCAAAAAACCAATGTGTCTGTATTTATTAAGAAGATTCTGGAAGTAGAGTAGTTTATGCTAGAATTCATCTAGTCTCTATGACAGCCAAAATATTTACATACTGAAGTCATCCGCCACCCCATCATTGATAGCTCTTTTGAACAAGAATGATGTTTGGACTCTTCTCTGATTTAATAATCTTTAAGCTGAATTCACCCTTAAGTATCATTTTATTCACACAGTACTACATCAAAAATACAAAGAAAAGAAAATGTGTTGGATAAAGGATAGCTAATCATTCTATAGGACACAAGATAAAGACCAGTTCTATTCACAATTAGGAATCCCATAATAGAATATTTCTAGTGCCTCCTGCCCCTATCTAATGGCAGCTTCATTTTCATTGTGGTCTTTTTTAGTTGTACATGAAAATACTGAGTTAAAAACCTGCCTGTACAGTGGGTGTTTGGTCTGGCAATTAAGACTTTGGTTAAGACACACATGGTTCATATCTGAGTATCTGAACTTAATAGCCAGCTCCTGCTCCTGACTCCAGTTTCCTTCCAATGCAGACCCTCAAGGTAGCAGCGATGGTTCATAAACTGGGTTCCCACCACTCACACAGGTGATAGGATTGAATTCTTGTCTCCTGGCTTTGGCCCCAGCCCAGGCCAGGCCATTGCAGGCATTTGGATAGTGAATCAGTGAAAGAAGAACATTCTCAATCTCTCCCCCTGCTCCTTCTCTCTAATTAATTGATTAATTTTTTTAAAGTTGCCTACTTTTTTTTCTGTCATGTCACTAATGTAAACTCTGTATGAAATGGTGATTTGGCTTTGTCACTCCAACTTTTTCAAGTCCAAACTATGACTCTTGTGTATTCTTTCTCTCTTCAATATCTAAATCTTCAACCACCTGAGGACTCTGTGGTTTAGATATGGTTTGGGTTTTTGCTTTTTATCATTCAGCCAATCTTTCAGAATTTCCTTCAACTTCACATACTACAACTTATTTGTAAAAAAAATATCAGAAAATTGCAACTTAATATTCTTAGATTAAGATTTTAAGAAGTGAATAGATTCTACTCACATGAATTTATCTATCAGATGCATACATGTGAAGATATCACCAAGTTCATGTTATCCATCATATTTTGCTAATAATTTAGCTATGTAATATGTTGCACATTTAAGGATTTTATCTTATGTGTTTTGTAACACTGTCCAGAAACCCACACAAGTGAAATTGTCTTTTGTTAAACTTTGAGGATACCTGATGTAGATATAGTTCTAACTGGCTACCGCAACTGTGTAGTAGTTGAACCTAAAGCAAACCTGGAGATCTTCTATTCCATCACTGCCATTTGCAATTAAGAAAATGCTCAAGGTGCCAAAGACAAAACTAAAACACCTAGCTCTAGGTTTGAAGTTCACAGTTCTTACTGGAACAGCTTGCACTTACAATCCATCCAAAATGTTGCAAATTAGTCCTTTGCAGACAAGCAGTCTTAGAAGTGTCACTGGTCTCTTCACTCCTTGGGTCTTCCAGGGGATTCCCAACCACGTAGATGTATATTTACACTGTCCTTCAAAACCTGTCAGAATTCTCCGCCCTCATCCTTTTCCTATTATGCTCTCTTCCCCATTTTCCCTCCTTATTTTCTCAGGCAGACCTGCTCACTTTTACTATACCTCCTGAGTCTGCTTTTGCCTAAAAACCATCAATTGACATTCTCTTCCAATCTACTACAATCAGTTGAGTTTCATCTACTTCCATTTAAAGGTTTTTGTAGGTTCATTTTCTTTGGTGTCTCAGGATAGTTGACATTCTCCATCCCTGGTGACGGTATCATGCTTCTGATGATACAGCCTTAAATATTTCAGTGCTCCCCACTAGTCAGGCACTGTGGAAGTGTTGAGGATATGCACCAGGCACCTCAGGGGTATCACTCAGTTCCTCTCTGCCTCTCTGTTTCTTGTCCTAAGGCCATTACTTGACCAGCTCTGAATGAGTTCTGACTATCTTCCCGTATGTGCTCTCTGATGTTGCTTTGTTATTTCTCTCTCAATTCACTATGGTCTAGTGGGCAGTCAAGGGCATGGAGGTTGAAGTGGGCAAAAATGAATGTAGCCTCATTTGTGCTCATGACACCCAGAATCTGCAGCTGGAGCTTTGGTTGTGCCCAAGGAAACCACAGCTGTGGTTGAAAACCAAGATGAAGACCCACAAGAAGATTCAGTATTGGCTCCTGAAGACCCTACTCTTCATCTGAATATTGAAGAATTAAACAAACAATATATGGCAGAAAGTGAAGAACTCTACATTTCCTCATGAACTGTCACTGGCAGCCTCTGGATAAGGTTGACTTCAGCATCCCAGAGTGAAGCTAGGCATACATTAAGCTCCCCAACTATTGTATTCACTGTTTTATCTTTTCTGGGGATGGGCAAAAGCAAGTTGTTCCAAGAGTCTTCTGGATTCTGTATATAAATAGAAACTTCCTGGACTCAAATGTGATTGACATGATAGAACACAATCTAAAATAAAGTTTGCCATTATCTCTTTAAAAAAAAAAGTAGTGAAGAAGAAAAGAGTTGGAGTCTTCATTTGTTGGTGGAAGCTAAAATGGACCAATTCATTCATTGTAGTTCCTCTTAGAATTTGTCTAAAACAGTGCTAAGGGAAGTCTGACCAGCAGGCAGAGGTAAGAGTGCTAAACTTGATCATTCATTTAATAAGGAGGGAGAAGTGATCTGAGATATGATTACACATGAACTTATGGATGGTAGAAAGTGATTTGGTTATAGGGCAGAGGAATACATTTGGAAACCAGGAAGTCATGAGTAGAGATATACACAGATGGACTTTGAGGTAGATGTAAAGCTTATACATCTTTTGTGTGTCCTGTTAATCCTCACCAGGAAGTGTCTACCTCATTGAGTGCAGAGTAGGATCTCTCATTTCAGGAGTTATTAGCCAGTTTGTTTCCTTAACTACTCCAGTGTCCAAGTGAGCTTGGGCAACGGGATAATGCACAGAGTAGCTATGATAGAAAGGTTGGAGACTCTGCATGGCCTCCTTTCCACTCAAACCAATTCAGTTATTGTCAGTTCTTAATCTCTACCAGTAGTAGAGGTCAAATCTGAGCCATTGATTGAGCACCATTCCTTGAAGCAGTCAGTAACTTGTCAGTAGGTGGGTTTACATAGAACTTCTTCCTTCAGAAATAAGCAATTGCTCCTCACCAGAGATTAAGAGGGGATTTAGCCAAGAGAAGCTGAGAGAAGTATTGATGTTAGTATGAGGAGCTGTCTAAAGATAAGAGACCTCATGGGCTATTGCAGCAATTACAAATAATCTGGGTAAAGTTCAGAGAGATGGTAAGAGGATGAAGAGAGAGGCAAATGCCAATTCACAAAGTCCTAAAGATTCACACTACAAGGGATTCAGAATTCCAAAGGTCTCCGATGAACAGACAGGCAATAAAATGGGTGAGATAGAGCTAGTGCTCATAGAAATTTTAGCCAATGATATTGAATGTGTCCTTTTAAAGACATTCAAATTCTTCTTTTCTTAAATTGAGCTGCATGTCTGTGGGCTCATCTCTGGTTTCTAATACAGTCATCCCTAGTTTTCCATGTGGAATTGGGTGTTCAAGGTTTATGCTTTTGGGTAATACAATCTGCAGCTACTCAAGTCCCTTAAATAAAACAGAGTATTTCTATATAACCTATGCACATCTTCATGTATACTTTAATCAGAGTGGGGGGGACCTTCATTCTGCCAAAAGCCATTGTATATATATATATATATATATATATATATATATATATATATATATTTTGACAGGCTGAGTGGATAGAAAGAGAGAGAGAGAGACAGAGAGAAATGTCTTCCTTTTTGCCGTTGGTTCACCCTCCAATGGCCGCTGCGGACGGCGCATCTTGCTGATCCGAAGCCAGGAGCCAGGTGCTTCTCCTGGTCTCCCATGGGGTGCAGGGCCCAAGGACTTGGGCCATCCTCCACTGCCTTCCCGGGCCATAGCAGAGAGCTGGCCTGGAAGAGGGGCAACCGGGATAGAATCCGGCGCCCCAACCGGGACTAGAACCCGGTGTGCCGGCGCCGCAAGGCGGAGGATTAGCCTGTGAAGCCACGGTGCCGGCCAAAAGCCATTGTATATTTACAGTATCATTTGTGGGCCTTTCAACACTTTGAACTTAAAAATTATCCTGCTATAGATTTATTGAATTTTGAGTCCCATGGGCCAGATCTGGAAGGGCCAGATCAAATGATTTCAAGGGCCTTATACAGCTTATGAGTCAGATATTCCCCACCCCTTCTTTAAGTCATCTTTATATTAACTGAAATACTTAACACAATGTAAAGAGTTGCTCTACTGCATCATTTAAGGAATAATGACAAGAAAAATTGTACAAGTTCAGTATACATGAAGTTTAAAAATTAAACGATTTTACTGGTAGATATCAGGCATGTGAACGTTCAGAGCCAACTGTGCAGGTTACCAAGTTGTATGTAGTGGTAGTAACTAAAATTAGATTATTCCCAAATCACTGGGGAATTTGCTAAGACATTTCAACTATCTGTGATCCAGATCTACCTTGGGGTTCTTGTTTTTGTGATTCATTTAAGTTTGGTTTAGAATTATAATTTGTCCTTTTGATCAAGGAAATTGACTTAAGTGTATTTATTCAGCAAGTAATTTAATGCCTAATATCTGTCAGAGACTCTTCTAGGTTCTAGAAATACAGTAGTGGATAAGCCTGCTTGTCTGATCTTGTGAAACACAGTCATAATACAATAAAAACCCATATATCACTACTTTTAACAGAACCAAACTAAGTTCTGTTTTCTCTGTTAATCATGAATGAGTCATTTATAGGAAATCTGCTAGTTCATCTGTGGTAAAAATGGAATCACAAAGTCATAACATTCTTCTAATTTTCATTAGAAAATTCTTCTAATTTTCATTGGAAATAGTCATTGTACTTGCTAGTCAATTTATAGATATCATTTCTATAAACCCAGTCTTACAAATTATGCAGAAGAGCACACAGAAGACTTACTTAATTAATATTATATTATTCATTGCATTTTCAATACCATTCAAAATATGGTGTCAAAAAACAAATTAAATACAATTAGAGGTGAGATTTACCCATTTTTCTATTCTGTGAACTTGACATACTTTGACACTTACTTTTCTCTTTCTGCAACACCTCTCAGTGCCAGCCACTTATTTTGCTTTGCTTTTTAAGGGCTGCTCATAGGAGGCGGATTTAGAATTTAGAGAATAAAATAAATAGAAATTGTTTAAAACAAGAATGTTGTGACCTCCTGTTACGAAGGAATTTCCCTCATGAAAATGCCAATGCTTTTTTTGAATCCTATCAAACAGTTTCCTCTACTTCCACCCATCTAGGTCTCAATCCCCTGGGAGTTGGGGGAGGATCCCACCCTGAATAACTTTCATTCTGATATAAAAATTCTCTCAAGAGACTCCAGGCACTGTGGTCCTGAACCATGACCTGGACCCACTGTTGTGGCTGCTCCTCCAGCTGAGCCTGCCAGTGAGGAAATTAGGAAAACTCTGGAATGTATTTTGTGGCCAGGATAAACTCAATCTGGAGGGTCAGAGATGGAGTACTGCCTAGCATATGGGAGTCCTAAAGAACAGTTGAGACACTCCCAAGATTCTTATTTGTTTTGTTTTACGATGTTGGCCACACACTAATTTCAGGTGGCACTCCTTTATCCAAAGTGGTTTGTAGGCAAGCAGCTGCACTGTGGAATTATTCTGGTAGTTAAACAAAAATAAAATATTTTTACTTTTGAAGGAGATAAAATATTGGATGCCAAAGATGGGACCATGCAGCATTAGCCAGAAAGACTCCCTTAGTACACTTAGTTTTCTTCACATGTTTTGTTTGCTCCAACATTTTATTCAGTACCTACTATGTGAAAGACCCAAGGCAAAGTGCCTGATTTGTTTGTGTGATGTAGACAAAATGAGACCCTTTAGTAGCAGGTTCATTCACTGCAACTGCATTATCATCATGCTCCTTTTCAAATTATTCTATTTTCATGTAGGGACAAGAACTCACTATGTAAATTCAAATTCCCAATCTACTTACAGCAGGTGCTCTTCATATGGGAGAATAAAAACACTCTAGCGTTGCCAGTGTTAAAAACTCATATTTCACTGAAACAATTTTATGTTAAGTAGCCAAAGCAAAATAATTCCTAATGATTTTTCTTTCAAATTTTTTTCCTGTAAACATACATCTGTTCCTTTGGGGATTTAATCGGAGAAAGCCCATATTGGCCAAAAAAGAAAAAAAAAAAAAAAAACTGTGTTTTCTTCAAAACACCTCTCATTTTGCATTTAATCAAAGTCTTGACTTCATTTGCTGTGGGTTCCACATTACTGTTTTTCACACTTCCATTTAAAGACCACAGGCTTACCAAGTAGAAGTATTAAGTGTTCAGGGGTGACCTTAAGGGGCAAATTTCATCACAACATGAAACGTAGTATTGGGCAACACCAAGCCTAGTGCGGGGCTGCTGTGCTTGTCTTTCTTATTGAATCGTTTGCCAAGAAATCCAATCCACAATAAATAGACAAATGTCTGAGATCACTGTGGCCCAGTCTCTGATGAGGCAGCTGCCTGCAGGCTGTGTTTGTTGTTCTGAGACACTATAAATACTAATATTTTATAAGCGCGGGTGCAGTTTAGAAATGAATCTCATAAACATAATTCACCATTTCCAAGTTTTCAAAGTCTGAAGAATTTCTACTCTTGGTTGGCCTGTGGATTTGACTCTCAGTTCCAGGAGCTATGATGCACAGAGACAATTTAGGATGTGCAAAGTCTCAACTACACTGTCTCAGAAGGAGAGAAAAGCCCGAGTTTACATAACCAAATATAATTCCTAGAGACTCAAAATTACAGAGTAGAAAGGGGTATAAAAGGAAAAGTTGTTAGAGGGTAAATTAAGGGAACCAAAGTAAAAGGACAGGTTAAACTCACATACACAAACACACAGTGTTGACTACTGAAGATGCACTCTTTTCTACCAGAAAGAAAAGCATGTCATATCATATTGTGTGAAAGTACCAACTGCGGATACTCTGCTAAAACACTTGACAAATTAAGTCTTTTCTACTTACATTTCCTTCTAATTCTCATCATCCTTTGTCAAGTTTTTGGATCCGATCTGTATCTACAGTCTTGTTCTCCCTTAAATGTTTATTTCTGTGTTCACAGAGCCAAGTTCGCTGGCTCTTTCTGCATTCTTTCATTCTATTTCATAAGTGATTCAAGTCGTCTTTGAAGGTGGTGACTTCTCTTCTCAGTAACCTCTTAGCATTGTTTTGCCAATGAGTACCTCTCCACGGGGTGTATTTATCAGTCTGCCCATTTTCTGGAAGTGTGACAAAATATTCAGATGTTAACTCTCTTTTGGATACTGGAGATGGGCTTAGTTAATCTAAAGAAGTGGCTTAGAGGATAGGCAGGCAAGTGGAAAAAGGACTAAGATGAAATTTACATCTTAAATCATGGCAACCAGTAAAACACATTGATTAATACGTGGCTAAAACAGACACAGTGTAAAAGCAATAAAGTAGGTGAAAATGTTTTGTAAATTCTTTAACTCTGTATTCACATTATAGTGATTGTCTTTCCTTTAAGACACCTCACTGAGAGTGAGTTAAATACTCTGCCAATTGCCTATTAGAAACGCAGCCTTAATTAGAGTCAGGAACACCCCCCCCTTTGCATTAAAGCACAATAATGATGGAAAGATCTGCTACATGTGGGATCTTTCTTTTCTTTATCCTAAGTCGGTGATGCTATTTGGGTAATAACTAACGAAAGGAGTAGGGTGCCAACCAATTTGCAGTTAAGTGGCTAATTAAGACCCAAAGCAAAGCTGCCAGGAGGTTAGCCTCAAAGTGACACATAAAAGTGATTAGAATGGGGCTGGCTTTGCGAGGACATATTTAAATTTGGACAAAAGTTTGGGCCAGTTATTATTTTATGTTAATATATTACTCTGTAAGACAGCTTTAAAGAGAAAAGAGAATCATTTAGGACATAAGAAATAAATTAGAATATTACTTGGATTCTCTGAACCTCAGATGTGAATAAGAAGCAAAACTGTAAAATCATTTCTGTATTTGCAGTCATATAGGGATATTGTATGTAATTAGATTTCTTAGTCTCAGAGGAAAAGGGGCTAGGAGCATGGTGCACTCTGCTCTCTAAGAAGAAAAAAAAATCTCTTAAATCTTGGGTGTGTTGTCACCTGTCTGTCATATTGCATGAGTTTGACACCTAGCCCAGAATGCCAAGATTTTTAGAGTTGTTAGACTTCAACTTGGGACAATCAGGTGTTACATTTAAATATAGCTGCTCTAATAGCACAAGGGAAACCAGATTCTGTCTGGGTTTATAAGGAAGATTTGAAGTTGGTCAGGAAGAGTAAAGAGAGGTGGGGGAAATAAAAAAAAAATAACACAAATTATCCATGGACAAGGGAATGGGGTTTGGGAGAGCAGACGACTTTGAAAATCATAGCTTCAATGGCAACTTACAGTTGTGGGGAAGTACAGTCCATTTATACCTTGCTCTGGTGATTTATGATGTCACCATTAAACCCCTTGATGGCATTATATCCTTGCAATTTGCAGCTGCCTAGCATTTTTTTTCCATGTACAACTCAATAACTCATTGTGCAGCTATTTCGCACACATATAAACACACGCATTAGTGTGACTATGTGTGTGCTGAATCTGTAGTCAATGGAAACCATGGTTTTTGAAGCAATAATAAGTTGGGTTAATAAAAAGCAAGAAATCATGGTCTGGATGTGCAGTCACTGTGTCATTGACTTTGTCATGGGGCACCATAGAGGACACAGCATCGCATGCTACTACAAACAGATCTAAATTTTGTGTATTTTTAAGAACTGCAGAAGCAAAGTTGTAGGATCAACCAGGAGTGACTATTGCAGGAAATACATGATATTTCACAGAGATAAAGAATGGGATATATTCAACTCACCTAAACATTATAGCAATAAGATTAGAAAATCACAGGATTAGAAATACTAACCCTTCAGGGATAAATTCTGCTGATCTTAGAGGCATGGGTAGGAACTCCCCCCAGCAACCAGGGAATATTTGTTTCCTTCCACGGAGTCTGGCTGTGGTCACTATTTATGACGCCATCTATCCAGGAAAAACAAGGGCTTGAAATTTTGACTTTAAGAGTATAATACAACTAAATCATTAGCATTTCTGTGGGAGTGAGAGGTGGTATTTCAACATCTCTTGCACTAGCTTTTAAATTGACTTCTGTAATTATTCTCCGACGGAAACATGACTGCCAGCAACTTTCTGGGGAGTTATTTTTATTTCTATTTGAATATTTTAGCTACAATGCTGGATATACACTGCTGGATCTCTGAGAATGCCGTTCTAAACTGCTATATTTATAAAATGACCAAAGAGCACATGCTGCCTGGATTAAATTTATCCCAAGATGAGAGGTTTTATCTCTAATCATCTGCCTGTTGACTAATCTGGGCACATCTTGAGCAGGTTTGATGGCTGAGATGTAACAGGCCATAGTGACTCAGACTTTAAAGGGGCATCCCTTTGTCTTAGCCCTTGCTTTCCTGAATCCTGGAGACAGTGCCTGTGGCTGCTCTTGAGTTTATTGTGCCTTAGATAGAGTAGCAGCCTCATTTGAATGAGACTGCTCGTTTGATATGAAAAAATAAAACAAAAAAGAAGCAGGGTGCTCTTTTTAAGCAGTGCAAGATACAGGATCACGGAATGACGTAGGTTCCCAGGGAGCTATTTTTAAAAGTGTGGAACGGCTTCTCTACAACGTGTTTCAAATTCTCATCAAGTGTCATTTGCTCCTCCGGAACTGTTCTCTCATCTATACCGTGACTCGATGTTACTATCTTCACATGAATCTCCTAGAGTAACCAGGCAATGAGCTCCTTGAATAAAGGAATCTTTTCTTGCCATGTTTTTTATTCTTACCAGTATTGCACACAACCCCAGGCAAAGTGTGAGCATTCACTTTTTAGGTTTAGAAGCTGAGTGCTACTCTGTGTTAAAGACACTTAATGGTAAGGGATATATGAACACACAGTCATGTATCTGCCTAATACCTACAATAACTTCTTTCCCGAGGCTGCCTTTCTTTGCATTAGGGTTTACTTTTAAAGTCTAAATTGGGATTAGATACTGTGTTTTACACATATGCCTTCCATAAAGTCAGTTAGAAAGATATCTGTAAGAGGCTCAATATCTCAACCTTTCTCTTTAGAAGATTTTAATGCCCAAATGAAAGATTAAATAATAAGAAAAAGCTAACGAATAGAGTTTTGAAGTTAGGACGGTGTGATTTGCCTTCCTACTATACCTTATTAGGGCCTATTGGAACTCCTAAGTGGCTTTACTGCTGGCTACATCTTCCTCTATAGGTTATTTTCTTTTCTATTGAGTAATTCCTTAATGCCCAGGAGTTAAACATTCTGATGAAAAGAGTGTATTTAGCATCTTCTTAGATTCACAGCTACAAAGATTTAAAGTTTCACTGCAATGTTTTTCTTGATCTTATAATTTTAAAATGCTACCTGTATAGTTAAATGTCTCTCTCCTGATGTGTTTATTTTAGTGATATTTCTAAGATTATACATACTTGCAGGCAACAGTTGTGTAATAGTAAGAACCTAACTCTGAAGCACTTTCTGCTTCATTTTGCCACGTTCTCAAATATTTTTTGAACCTTTGCAAATTCCAATGCTCCCAATGTCTTACTGGCAGGAGCAGCTTTTGGAAATGATGTTCCACTTCTCGATATCGTGGTGACACAATACCTGAAACTAACATAGTTTTAGCAGTTTGATATTTTTTTAAAGAAAGTTGCTAGAATGGATATAGCCCAAGAGAGGGGAGAGAGCGAGAGCAAGAGCGAGAGAGAGAGAGAGCAAGAGAAAGAGAGGACAGCGAGCTGGTATGTGTATGATCCTAAGATGAAGAGGCATCTATTCTGGTAATAGCTGTGTCTTTGGACCCATCTACAGTTTGATTGTACATCAGTTATGATGTGTCCCTTTCTAACAGGAAGGATACCGATCTTGATGAATAGCTAAAAGCTAAGATCATTCTTAAAGGTGTGAGTGATTAATAATGGCCATGCATAGATTTTTTTCTAAGAGTGTAAATAAAATATATCATTCACATGAAGGGCAGGAGTTTGGCAGAATGATTCATAGTGTATTTGGAAGCGTAAAAAGTCAAAGCCAGGGTCTCTTCTAAGCATGTCAAAGAGGAAGCTGGGCTAACTAGTTGAAATATTTGAGCTAATATCAGTGTACAAATTGTGCTTTATGGGAGACTGAGGACTAATCTAATTTTTTAAATTACCACCAATTAAATCAAATAAAAAATTTACCAATTAAACCAAATAAAAATTTTATTTTAATAATAGCATGACAATGATAACTGCATTAAAAAAATAAAGAGGGAACTTGGACCATATACCTCATTCTAACCAAAATTTATCATTATAGCGCTTAGAGTAGAGGTCCTTATGTGGCAAAAACTCTTAAACTGCAGGGTTTGCATGAAGCTTGGTTCTCATGTCATTAGCATTTCTATCAAAAGTACAGTGGGGGCCTTATTAAATTGTTCACTAACACAAGACTGGGAAAGTGGTGCTGTTGTGGCACAGAAGTTGAAGCCACACCTACAATGCTAGCATCCCTTACGGGTATCAGTTCTAGTCCCAGTTGCTCCACTTTCTTTCTTTTTTTTTTTTTTTTTTTCTTGACAGGCAGAGTGAACAGTGAGAGAGAGAGAGAGAGAGAGACAGAGAGAAAGGTCTTCCTTTGCCATTGGTTCACCCTCCAATGGCCACCACGGCCGGCGCACTGAGGCCGGCGCACCGCGCTGATCCGAAAGCAGGAGCCAGGTGCTTCTCCTGGTCTCCCATGGGGTGCAGAGCCCAAGCACTTGGGCCATCCTCCACTGCACTTCCGGGCCACAGCAGAGAGCTGGCCTGGAAGAGGGGCAACCGGGACAGAATCCAGTGCCCTGACCTGGACTAGAACCCGTGTGCCGGCACCGCAGGCGGAGGATTAGCCTATTGAGCCACCCACGGCGCCGGCCCAGTTGCTCCACTTTCAATCCAGCTCCCTGCTAACGCTCCTAGAAAAGCAGCAGAAGATGGCCCGAGTGCTTGGGCTCCTGCCAACCACGAGGAAGACCCAGAGGGAGTCCTAGGCTTCTGTCTTCTGCCTAGTGCAGCCCCAGCTGTTGTGGCCATTTTGGGAGTGAACCAATGTAAGGAAGATATCAAGATCTCCCCCCCACCCCGTGTGTGTGTGTGTATGTGTGTGTGTTTCTCTTTCTCTTTCTCCTCCTCAACCCCCATAAATTTGCCTTTCAAATAAATAGATAAATGTTTAGGAAAAAAGAGGGAAAAAGAAAAAAAGAAAGTTTTTTTTTAACACAAGTGGTGATATCTAAATTTGAAAACAAGCAAGCAAACTACATGGTTGTTATTCTCTGCCAATGAACTTAAGATCATAATACCACCACAATGTATAAGAAAATAAGCTTCATGTTGGTACAGTGCCACGTGCCATGCTCTTCCAATGGACTAGTGCCACAGAGGCTGTGGTTGTCACAGGAGGAAAAGATCCTGATCCCAGGGTAGGAGTGACTTGACTTGCCTTCCACAAGGCACAAGTGAACCAAGGAGCATTCCTTGTGCCAATCTGGCATGAAGGGAAGATGAAGCCAAAGATAACTTATCATAAACTGTTGAAGAAGAGATGTTAATGGCTGTCTATGATCTAAGGCCGATGTCCTTAGAGATAAAAATAAGAGTCCTCATCTATACTTTTTTTAAGAATAAAGAGATTCAGTCACTGACCTTTTAAAAATGTATTGACCTATTGTCACATGAAACATTCATGAATATTATTTTCTTCCTTTGATGCCCCTCCCTGTATGGACAGGGGCATACACCCTGGCCATGACAGAAGGCACAGTGACATTCTCTCTCTTCAGTGGCCAAAGCCATATCCCTGTGGTTTTTGATGCCTTATGTCCCCTATAAGCCAACGGTTGTGTAGACCAACACAAGCATGAGGCTCACTGATGGAAGGAGATCTGACAAACACAATGACATTATCATAAACACTACTTTTGAATGTGAAGCTTAACCCATATCAGCATGCCAATTCGAGTCTCAGCTGCTCTGCTTGTGGTCAGGCTTCCTGCTAATGTGCTTAGGAATGCAGCAGGAAAATAATAGTCAGGTGGTTAGGCTTCTGCCACCCAAGTAGGAGACTCATGAAATTTCAGGCTCCTGGATTCCTCTTGGCCCTACCCTGGCTATCACAGCCAATTGGGGAGTGACCGAGTGAATGAAAGTCTCACTCTCTCTCTTTCAAATAAATAAGATAATAAATATTGAAAAACAAGATAACAGAATACCATACTGACTTCAATATAGTAGAGTGTTTTTCTTTCTCCTTATTTCTCTCCCAAAATACACATTTTGGGATCATTCTACTCTGGATGAGTGAATTCATCTATGTGTGTACATTGTATGGATCTTTTGAGTTTCTGGAGTGATCGAATTTAAAATTGGTTCAGTTCGATAACAGAACAGACTGGGATTTGAGAACCTCTGGATTCATGTGGGACATGTCATTTATGATACATGTTCAAACAGAATCCAAAGGTGTGTCTTCGGAATGGAAACATTTAAATTTCGATATCTAGGAAGCACTCTAGAGAAGCACTGTCATGTGCTGTGCCATAAATTCTAATTCCAAGTTGTATCGTCTCTACATAAACAAAAACGAAAGCATGAGATGGCTGAAAGCGACAAGGACTGGGGAGGTGAGGGTCAAGAAGATAGTGGTGGCAGATGAATCTGAAGGTTGAAGAGTATTGCTCTCCTCCTCTCAAGCTCTTTCTCAGGATGTATCAGAAGATTTAATAAGGACATAATTATACATGTACTTCTCTTCACCATTCTGTAAAATATGGGTCATATAGAATCACTCTTAGTTTGTGGGAAAACAAAATATACTAACCGGTCATCAACCAAACAACTCCTTTGAAAGTGTCTCAGAAAACTTGGCTGTTTTGTCTTGATTTCTCCAGAAGAGGAGAGAGAGCGAGTCGTTTCCTCCTCTGCTTGCCTGTCTGATCCTGTGTGGGAGTGAATGAGTTCATGGAAGTGTCTTCTTCACCCTGTGTGGCCTGGGTGGGTCCAGAAGCTGCTGATTCTCCTGCTTGTTGCCTACTGAGATGCTTCCCAATCTTTCCTTTGTTTAATCCCGATGACAACCAGATGACCTGAGAAGAACAAACAATGACAGTTAAAGACACATGGTCATACTTCCCTTGAGTTTCCTCATAGGGTCCATCCTCTAAAGTCTGTCTCTGATTTATGACACAAAAAGTCTTTATGTGTCTTTTTTCCTTTTTATGCTGCTCTGATGATCACCACTTCTGTCCTTCTGCTCAATTCCACAAATCTTTCACATCTGGAAAGACCCTAGTTATGCTTGGGCAAAGAAATGCATCATGCTGAGGTCTCTGACAGTGGAGTCACTAATGGTTTCCCAATTTAAAATATGATTATTACTACTATCTTGTTTTCTTCTAACACCACTGTAGTATTGCTTACAGATTAGTTCTCCTTTAAGAGATAACTAACTAGCTCCATGTCTTCATAAATCAATGAGTTACTAAGTGACTAGTTCAGAGACAATCTAGGAGAATGATCGTATAAGGAATCAGTCTCTTTCTTCTGGAATCTGCCCAACTTTTGTCATCAAATATAGTGCAAAAGTGGGAAACTATTTTCTCTTACAGTTGGTATTAACACCACCATTCAGAATGAAGTCATACTTTAATTTTAATTATTTGTTTTAATGAATTTATTTGATTCCTTTGACTCAACATGTACACAATCTGAGCAAACAGGTGTTTCAGTGAAAAGAATGTTTACAGAATAATTCAGGTAAGGTATTTCCAGAATGACAGGGTGCAATTTTAATGACACAACCACTCTCAAGTGTGTGCTACCTTGTATTTCATTTACAGGGCTTATTTATCAACATCATTCAGTGCAAGAGGATTTTTCCCCGTTTAATTCTTTATAGTGGCTACTTAAAATTATTTTTAAAAAAAGAAGACAAAGGAAAAGGTTCAACAAGAAATGTAGTCACATCACAAGAGCAGTTTAATTTAGTCCTTCCTACTTCCAAATCACAGTTCTCCTTCAATGTCGTCAGGCTCCAATATAATTTTCAGAAACAATACAGCAATAAAGTTCCAGAAAAATTATTTGTTGGAGACCAAATGTAAACAGATAGATGTTCAGCATCTGAATACTGAAGAAAATGTCTCCAGAATGGCCCATATGTTCTTCCAGAAAAAGCAGCAGTCCTGACAGTGAACCATGAAGTGTTCTGGAGGCAAATGGCAGAGGGCCAGTGTCTTAAGGGACAGCATTTTCCACTTTAAATAACAGGCAAAATAAAGCTTTAACATGTTCTTGGTGATGTAGAATTCAGTAAGCCCTTCAAAAGGATGTAGAGAAAAACCTTCTCTCCTTAAGCCTGTGCTGAGAGGAAACAGACAAAAATTAAGAATTGCCCTGCCAGGCAGCATAAAGGATCAATTGGTCTCTTTCTGAAATTCCAGAAATTCAATGAATCGATAGACTGTTAGGATTAGGCCACACACACTGAAAGTGATTCCTTGTAAGTGCTGGATACCAAAGATAACACAGACCTCTTCAGAAAACACTGAATACAATGTATTTTTTTTTTTAGAAAAAGACTAAATTGTGTACCAGCAGGAAATGAAAACAGCTTATTTTTTAATAGGCCTCTGCAAATGAGGATGTTTTGGCAAGGGTAAACTAATGCTTAATTGAAAGATATGCAATTTGCAGGTAAATATCAAACTTTATTTTTTCATTTCTCATTTGATTTTTGTTATTTCTAGTTCACTTACCCTGTCTCTAAAAATGGCAAAATCTCTGTCATCAAATAATTTGGACTTAATTGACATTCCCCAAGGCAAGCAAGCTGGAAACACAATAATTCTTTTGAAAGCAAACATCCTTTGATGAATATAAGAATCAAGTGATCAGAGACTATTTTCTTGGTCATTCTCAAAAGCCCATCCATCTTGATGTGGCCTATGACACAAAAATTAAAAATACAAAATGATCATTTTTAAAGTGATAAATAATTAGTGGAGCAGCTGGGTTCCTAAAAAAAAAAAAGCTTTTATATTATGATAAAATATGCATTAGACTGAGACACTTATTTGATCCATTTTTTAAGATTTATTTATTTGAAAGCTATAGTTACAGAGACAAGGAGAGGCAGGGATCCTCCATGAATGACAACTAGGGCTATGCCAGGCCAAAGCCAGGAGCCAGGAGCCAGGAGCTTCTCCTGGAACTCCCATGTAGGTTCAGGGGCCCAAGGACTTGGGCCATTTTCTGCTAGTTGCCCAGGTACATTAACAGGGAGCTGGATCAGAGGTTGAGCAGCCAGAACTCAATCCGGTGCCCATTTGGCATGCCGGTGCTACAAGCTGTGGCTTAACCTATCGCACCACAGCACCAGCCTCTGATCCTTAAATTTAAGTCAATGAATTTTCCATCAAGACATGTAAAATTTACCCAACTAAAATTAAAAATAATTTTTAGGCTTTCTTTAGATTTTAATAAAAAGGAGGTAAAAACAAATAAGAATGCATTTAAAATTTTTATGCAAGTTTAAAAACTATTGTAAGAAATTGGTCTTACATTTTGCATGATTATTACTAAAGTTTCAGATTTCTTGACATATTTTCAGTGTGTTCTTAAGCCAGAATCAGAAAACATATGGATTGTATTCATTGGATGATAATATCCAAAATTTTGATTGCTCCTTGTGGTAGGTTTTTAATTGTACCTACATGATTTTCTGGAAAAGACTGACTCTTCTAATGACTACTTAAGAGATGTAAAATTTAGTATTTTCGGTAAAATAAAGTAAATTAAAATAAGAATTGTGACCATTGCTCAAAAACTCACTTTCTATAACAGACTGCTTTTCTCACTTTCTGTGGTAGACCAGCACAGGAACAGGAGCAAAGCTATACATGCCACTACTTCTGAACAACTTAAAAACATGTATAACTTTGTAGCATGGAGTATGGTACCCAGCTGGTGATCAATGTCCATTCTAAATGTGAATTAGATCTGCTGTGTTGACGGTATTTATATACATTTGTAAGACAGCCTTATTTTAGCAAACAACAGCTTCTCTTTGAAAGTCTGGCAAAAGACACAAGTATAAGGAACCTATTCATCTAATAACTCCTTTCAAGTTTAAAAGTCTTTCAAAAATATATTCACATTGTACCTTAACACATTATGTTCCTAAAACAGCATTGCTTGAGGTTCTGTGATGCAATAGACCTGCCAGACCATCAGGTACCTTTGCCATTAACTATGCTGAAAATATATTTGAGAATATACTAGCTCTAAGTCCCTGCTGAATCGAAAGCATCCCAGAATTTGACTGCTTTGCTTCTATTTTGCTATTTCACATTTTTACATTATCAGCTTAAAGTAAAATATACAAAATATGCTTACTTGAATGTTCCAGTAGATCAGGGTGTGGATTTCCTGGAATCCACAAAACAAGCAAAGAAAATTTAAATGGGAGAGGCCTCAGGAGCTCCACCATAAATCTGAGCTGTTTAACCAGACTTTTTTGCTTTCATTGTAGGTAGGATGATAAAACCCTGGTTGATTTTTTGTTTATTTGTTTTTTGAAAGAAAATATTTCAAATGCCTTGTGCATTGTCCATCTGGCAGGAGAGTCTGTTGTAAGCCAAGAATCAATTGCTTAAAAAAAAGTCCACAAAGTCTAGCATTAGAAAAACTGTGATTCAATCCTAAGGGACCAAAACCGGGGCATGTGAGAATTCCTTCCACAATATTCTCAATATAGTCTATGATTCTTCTTGACAGATTTTCCCAGCCCAGCCCTACTATTGAGGGTGTGTCGGTCCAATTTCTGTCGCTATAATTGAATACCTCAGACTACGTATTTTGTAAATAAAATTTACAGTTCTGAAGGCTGAGAGGTCCAAGGTCAAGAGTCCAGACATAGTGAAGGTCTTCTTGCTGCTGAGGACTCTGAAGTATCCTGAGACAATAAGGGTATCACATGGCACGAGAGGTATATATCAGAGACAGAGCTGAGCTGGCTTTTATAATAGACCCACTCTCTAAATATTCCCTTACCTGTTATCCCATTAATCCATTCACAACAGCAGAAACACCATGACTCAACAACTAGGTAAGGGCCCCTCCCAGCCCCTCATCTCAATATCTCCCAATGGGGATAAAGCTTCAATGGGAGCTTTGGTAGGGACAGTCAAAGCATAGCAGAGGGGTCCTGGACAAATATTTCTGCAGGCCCTTTGTCCATATAAAATTTTGATTTAAAATACATTATAGGGGCTGGCATTGTGGCATAATGGGTTCAGCAATAGCATCCCATATGGCAATGTTTCTTGCCCTAGCTGCTCAAGTTCACATCCAACTCCCTGCTAATGCACCTGGGAAAGCAATGGAAGATGACCCAGGTTCTTGGACCCCTGCACCCATGTGGGGGGCTCGGATGAAGCTCCTGGCCCCTGGCTTTGGCCTGGCTCAGCCCTGGCTGTTGCAGCCGTTTGGGGAGTGAACCAATAGATGAAAGATCTCTCTCTTTTTCTCTCCATCTCTTCCTGTCTCTCTGTAACTCTACTTTTTAAAACAAATAATCAAATCTTTAAATATATATATATATATATATATGATAAAATTCATGGCTTCATAAGTGGTAGAGATACAGAACTTGAATAGTTGATAGGGAAGAAATAGTTATGTCTAGGTTTGTTGTCCAGTCAGGACATGGGAAGATACACCCTGATGTCCAGGCACCAGTTCTTCCTGTTCAGGATCAAGAATCACCCTTCACATTATTCACTGTACAACATGTGTTTTCCTAAATGGTTTCTCAGCTCTCACCACATGTAAAAGGTAGCAATGTTATGGTTTCTCACAATGCCATGGCTCTTCAGAACATGCTGGTATTTATTCACTCATTCATTCAAAAGGCAGAGTAATGGAGGGAAGGGACAGAGATCTATCCTTTTCTTCATTGGTTTAACCCCCAAATGGCAGCAAGAACCAGGGCTGGGCTAGGCCAAAACCAGAGCATAGAACTCCATCTTGGTCTCCCACCTGGTTGGCAGGAGCCCAAGTACTTGAACTATCATCCACTGCTTCTCCAGGTGCATTTGTAGGGATCTAGGTCAGAAGCGGAGCAGCTGAGACTTAAGTAGACAGGCCAATATGGTATGTTAGCATCACATCTGGCAACTTAACTCACTGCACCACAATGTTGGACCCAAAATATTGGTATTGAAACAATATAGTTCCCAGTGTCAGCACCATGGCATAGTAGGTAAAGCTGCCGCCTGTAGTGCCGGCATCCCATAAGGGTGCCAGTTAGAGTCCCAGCTGCTCTACTTCCAGTCCAGCTCTCTGCTATGGCCTGGGAAAGCAGTGGAAGATGGCCCAAGTCCTTGAGCCCCTGCACCTACGTGGGAGACCCAGAAGAAGTGCCTGGCTTCGGATTGGCTCAGCTCCGGCCATTGTGGTCACTTGGGGAATGAGCCAGCAGATGGAAGACTTTCTCGTTCTCTCTCTCTCTGCCTCTCTGTAACTCTGCTTTTCAAATAAACAAATCTTAAAAAAAAAAAGAGGATTAACAAAGGCAAAATTGTTAAGTCAAATTATCTCTTTAAAAATATATATATAGTTCATGCCACTACAACTCCCTAATGAATTTGTCTAGTTACAGCTTGACTTGTTTACTTGCTGTATCATTCACTAAACTTCCAGTGACTCCTTCAAAGGTTATAACTGTTTCACTGATGATAACCACAAATCAAAGTCTTACTCAGAGTATCTGAGAAAATGTGAGTTCCAGCATTTTATCTTGTTTATTTTACCACACAGAATTTTATAATATAAGCATGAAATAAGACATATTCTGAACAAGACTTCTTTTCAAATTTTAGCCAAAATCTTATTTCCACAATGTAATATCTTTCCATATTGACCACACCTCTGCTTTCCATGTGACTGCATTTGGGACACGGGAAATTGGTGAGGGTCCTATGAGCTGAGCAAGAAGTATAGTTCTATTCACCCATGGAATCTCCATTTCTTGACCAAAAAGGCTTACTATTAACCCAGGAAAACATGTAGCCACATCGATAATAAGCAGGGGAGGACTTTCATGGGAAGGCCTGTGAAGTATTATATAGCAACAATTTGGAAAGCCTTCAAGGGGCAAAGGTACATTCACATCTACAGGCACACACAGACACACCACACACACCAACATCTGTCTGGCATGTAGTCCAGAGCCTGCATAAGGAGTGGGACAATTGCCAGAAATGAGTATTGTAACAGGGATACCCCCTGCTGCCCTTGCCATGCTCTGATGCTGTAGTTCAGAGGAAGCACACAATCAACACAGAGGATGATAGCCAAGTTGTTTGGCATACATATGTGGCTCAGTTCCAAGATTCAGAGGTAGGCTACCAGTAACCCAGAATCCTGAACTTACCTGGTGTCCAAAGTGAGTGAAATTCACCCAAAATAGCATGTTAGCCAGTGTGATGATAGCCCGATGTTATGTGATCAATCCTATGAATAAATACTGTGATCTGGACTCTGAGCATCTAGTCTTATTGGCCCTGCTGGTCCCAGTAGCTTTTATGCCCTAGAAAGGACCTTAACATTTTTGGTGGAAAGTATTCCAAAGCACAGAGCTCCTTAAGATACCTACTAGAAATAGGGGCTTTACTTGCTGGTATTTTTTCTATCAAGTTGCCAAGAAGATCTTAGATACAAACTCTGTCTTCCTAAAGCAAAAACACATATCCCTTTCCATATTATAAAAATGATATTTCCAAATGTATTGTCAGAGAGTGAAGACAGAAAACTATCCAATAATATTAGAATATCCTTGCAGGAAGGGAAATGTCTTACACTTCTGCCCCATGTTGTGAAAACTAGCCCAGGGCTAGGCACATAAAAATCAACAAACACATCTTACTTGATAATAGCTCTTCAGCAACCATAGTTCAGAAGTAAATAGTGGAACTTTTAAGCATGAAAAGTCAAGAATCACTGATATTGTCAAAGTAGTTGTTACTGGAAAATAAATTCATGGTAAGAGAAATCATTCTTCATTATGAAGAGTTCAACCTAAGGAAAATAGTACCATCTGCCAATTCTTTGGTTTTCGTGAAAATGCTGAATGGATTTTAAAATTGCTAACATTACCACCCAAATTAAGTCTCTGTTGTTTCCCTTTTCCTATTTCTGTTTGAAGAGAGTCATATTAACCTCCATCCTCTTCCTTTCTACTAAATCAAATTCAATGCTTCATTTTCTATCAAACTTAACATCACCTTTAAGACTAAGACCACCCCATAATGATTAATTGCTTAGAATTAGAGCATCACTTTTGCATATGGTATAGATTATATTGACTCACATGTCCATGTGTGTGGGTATCCATAAGCATGTGTGTGCATATATATATTATACACTACCTAGAATTCATATTTATATACAAGTTCTAACCCCACAAATAAACTATTACCTTGTGCTAAACATATTTCTTAAAAATCATAATAGCACTTTTCCTGGCACAGGATGAACTGAGAAAAGTTCTCCATATTTTATTAAAGTTTGATTCCACTATCCTACATTGAAATCTTTTAGAAACTTGATGTTCATTAACATATAAAAGCTATTTTTGAATAACAGACATCAATAATTAAGTAATATCACATACAAGAAATACTTCAGTATTAGATGAAATTAGAAATTAAACCAGTGAACATTTTTCAGGTGAAATATAGAGGACTGTATTTCTCAACAAACCTTACTCAACGCAAAGTCAAAATCATCACAAATTACCACTTCTGTATGCCATTATCCTCATCAGCAAAATCAAACATAATAGAAGATTAAGTCCTTGAAAGCTGAAGCCACATATTATTCATGTTTCTATCCTCAAGAAAATGCAACATAACAGTACTCAATAGTTATTTGTTGGGGGAATACATGAAAATCTACATTGATTTGTCTTTTTATACTAATTCAGTTATATCTGAGTCAACACACAACAGATAAAAAAGGTAATTTCCATTCTTTCACGAGTTTCACCACAAATCGTGTGGCAATAACAAGTACTTTGCCAAACTTATAAACATTATACAGGAAATCTGTTCCATGGTTACAGTGCTGCTGAGCTCACTTTGATCATTTTTCTCAAGGGAAACTAAGCAAGAGGATATAGATGACTTTTCTTTTCAATCATCACTGTTTGAAAAGAACAATGAAAGCAATGTGTCATCTTCATTCATGAAAATATTACTTTAAGCCAAAACAGGAACAGAGGACTGTATTCATAAAAAATTTTTGAAAAGTGAATAAAGATTATACACTGGAAAACATACAGGTAAGGAGGAAAAAATAAAGTGAGGATGCGGATTTTTTAGTTCAGGGTCAAACATCAAGTGATGACAAAAGGTCCCAAGTATTACCAATATTAGATGTTTAGAAAAATGGTTACAAGATACTTCAGATAATAAAAGATATTCATAGAATTTTTAATTAATTTTTAATTGAGTGTATTCTGAAGTGTGGAAATGCATATCTTCTTCATGTTTAAGCTATTTAAGCATGTGGATATAGAAACCTCAAGCTCATAAGCATGTTCCTATTTCATTAAACAAAGGGCCATTGGAATAAAAAGTCATTGTTTAGTCCTTATTTCCAGCTTGAGAAGAAAATAATCTTCCATATCCTCACCATCAGGTGATTCTGGATGGTAACTATTATGCATTCCAGTGCAGGAGGTTACTACAGGTTTTAGAGCAGATGAAAGCCAAGATACATAAACTTTATTATTATTGTTGCCCATTTGACAAGATAGTGTCCCAAATGAATGGGCTTTGGTCATTCAGATGGAAAACAAAAGCCTGTTTATCAGCTGGTTAATTGCACTCAAATATGACATAAGATTCCCAGCAGCTAAGCTCCCTCACATTCTATTTCTCACCTAAAGTATAAACTGTCTGAGTGCAGAACGATTTCCAGCATCAAACATTTATCATGATGAGGCGCATCTGTCAAAGGTGACTGTTGACCTTTCCACCTTTGGTCAGCACCGTGCATGGTGCAATCATAGGAAAGGAAGGTAAAAGGCAAGTTTCCTGGCACTGTTGGCTTCCTTATGTTTGTTTGGCTTGACTCTGAAATGAGGAAATAACTAAGAAAAGCCAGAACACTGAAAACATTGCCTAAGAGTGAGTCCGATGAATGTTTCCAGTTACCATCAAATTTTCTGAATTCGGGAAAGACTGAGTTTGTAGCAGTTGTTATAAATTCATCTTATTAGGGACATAATTGCTTTTCAGACTCCAAAGTCAGAGAAGATTACTCTGTGTAATTTGTATAATTTTAAAAATGGATTAATACTCAACTTAGCTTGTATAATATCCATTAGACCACCCCAAAATCACCAACGATGCTTACTTTACCAATGGGAAGATAGATTTGGAAGTAGAATTCATTCTTTCCTCCATGGAATTAAAAAAAAAAAAAACACTGAATGAGTGGCAAAAGGCAAATAAAAAAGGCAAAGTAGAGTAGGGCAGAAGGGGTAACTCTAATACTACACTGCTACTAACAAAAAGTACAATTTACCAAATACCTTTAGGTATAAACTCTTCTGTATCTATTTGTATATATTTAGTTATAAACTAATCTGTATATATTCTCTAGTAATATGTGAGCTTTCCAGAGTGTACAGTTGTGTGCTCAATCTCAGTGCACATGGAACACAAGTTTTATGAAAACAAATTTCTGGAATGTATGGTGCTTACCCAGTATTGACTTGTGTGGGCATCAGAATAATGACTGGACACAAATAGCCCAGTCGCCCAATTTCAATGATTATTAATGCCATCTCTTTTTCCACCTCTCTTCTGTTGGCTAATACCTGACCTTCAACTTGTCCAAGACTTTCACGGACCCTTTATTGCAGATGATGTAGTATAAAGCTATGGCTGGTGATTCAGAAACACATCATCTTAGATCTCAATGAATAGGTGCATGTTTCTCACTCATGATTCTTCCTAGTGCCCCCCATTTCCTTTGGGGGAAATCTTGTCCCTTTCCTCATGTATGTGAGTCCCATTCCTGCCTCTCCCTTCTAGAAAGTCAAGAGGGTCATGCATTCTTTTTATGGCCCACTGGTTGAGGTTTATTTTTAACATCAATCTGTCAACTGGGTCCTCACTACTAAGACAGAAGAAAAGATTTGAGCCATTCAAGAAAAGCCATCACTGTGAAAATATTCTGGCCACTCTGTCCAAGAACTGGAAGGATACTTTGGTTACTACTTCCTAAATTTTGTCCTTCCTGGATTCCGTTGGATCATGATCATAAGCCAGATCTAAAAGCTTCGTGTCAGTTCTAAGAGCCCCCACCCTAACTTGATATTCTTCCAATAAGTTCCCTTTCATGTTTGTTAACCACAGTTGGTTTCCATTTACTGATATACAAAGTATATAATTATGAAAGATAGTGTAAAATTCCAGAAAACATGTGCTATTGGAAGTGGAACAAGCAAAGAAATCCAGGCTGTTTGAAGAGAGGGGGAATTCTAGTGGTCTCCAAGGAATGGGAAAGGATGCTACAGATAGAGATGCTTAGGGGACGAGAGGAGGTGCAGGATTTCAACAGGTGAAGCAGGTTGGATAAAAGCCCTCCAAGCATGGGGAAAGGGTAAATGCACTCAGAGGACAATGTAGATCAACTTTGTTGGAACACTCTGCTTTAGAGTGCTCTTCCTGATGCAAACATTTGCTTAATATCTTCTAGGAGTTGGGTACTATAGAAACTTGGAGACTGAAGATCAGGCTCCTCTTCCTGGGGAGCACAGTCGAGAGGGACACACTTGTATGTAAGTAGGTTACAAGCAGATTTTTGATCACTGCCCCAAATCCTTCCTCTTGGAAAATAATCTGTTCTCCAAAGCAAACCTTTGGTGTTACCAATGCATTATTTACAGGTAGAAAGAGAAATAATGTTGGATTTAAGTAAGTGCATTTAAAATTGTAATGAGCAGACGTTTGAAACCTTCGAGGGTAGCACTCCATGAAAATTGTGAGAATTTCTAGCTTCAATTGATTCTCACTTTAACACTCTGAGTGAGTGTAAAAGCAGTCGTTAAAAAATATATATAACCTTTATGTGAAATAAAACTTAATTTTACAATTGTGATTGCTTTATATACTTCTTTGAAAAATCCTTACTCATACTTCTGCTTCTTTCTGACAGATTTTAGCCAGAGTTTTTATCGTTTTTCCTCTTCAGGGTATAGGTAAAGCAAAGTTGATTTCTACAAGTCATCTTAATGTTTATATCTTCTTTCTAGATCATGTCACTTAAAATTTCTCTTGTTGTAAAGAGTAATTCCTACTTTATTTTTTTTTATTTTTTGACAGGCAGAGTGGATAGTGAGAGAGAGAGAGAGAGAGAGAGAGAGAGAGAGAGAAAGGTCTTCCTTTTGCCGTTGGTTCACCCTCCAATGGACGCCGCGGCTGGCGCACCGCACTGATCCGATGGCAGGAGCCAGGTGCTTCTCCTGGTCTCCCATGAGGTGCAGGGCCCAAGCACCTAGGCCATCCTCCACTGCACTCCAGGGCCAGAGCAGAGAGCTGGCCTGGAAGAGGGGCAACCGGGACAGAATCCGGCGCCCCGACTGGGACTAGAACCCGGTGTGCCAGTGCCGCAAGGCGGAGGCCTACTTTGTAACGAAACTGAACTTTCCCACTGGAAGAAGACAGGTAACAAACAGTCATACGCAGCATCAGTAACATCTTCCTTGACTGACAAGATTAAGGAAATGCACTGATTTAACCATCTCACCAGTATGAAGTGTGGACAATCTGTGCACAGGACAAAGAATGACAACTCGCCTGCATCTTAGAATGATTGTCAGTGATGATTTGTTCATGGTTGTAATTAGGCAATGATTGTCCTCTGGATATAATGTAATTTGTTTAATCAATCTTTCATAGTTCACATTTAGGTTGATTCCATTTTAATTACTTTTTTTAAAAATATTTATTTTATTTATTTGAAAGACAGAGTTACAGAGAAAGGTAGCCACAAAGAGGTCTTCTACCCGCTGGTTCACTCCCCAGATGGCCACAATGGCAGGAGCTGTGTCGATTTGAAGCCAGGAACAGGTGCTTCTTTTGGGACTCCCATGCAGGAGCAGGGGCCCAAGGACTTGGGCCATCTTCCACTGCTTTCCCAGGCCAGAGCAGAGAGCTGGATCAGAAGAGGAGCAGCTGGGATTGAACCAGCGCCCATATGGGATGTTGGCACTGCAAGTGGCAGCTTTACCAGCTATACCACAGCGCTGGCCCCTTTAATTACTTTTATTACTTGGTTATTTATTTTTGATAAATTCCAAGCAGTAAAATGACCAGTATATGCATGTTTTCAAGACTTTTGGCCTGTAAGGGCACTTATTGTATTTTCTTTTTCTGTTGGAAAAGTTGTACCGATTTATCCTCAACTAGCACTGTGTAAAACACTCCTACATTGTGTTTTGAATTTCAGTCCTGGATATGGGAGAAAGAAAAAGGGTGGGTCATTTTGGTTACTATATGAATGTCTAACCTGAATTTCCGTTCTCAGTCAGAACAGTGACAAAGTTTAACTTACAAGGTTTGCAGATCTATTTTTATTTCTCAGTACTTGTTATAGGCTAAGATCAAAAAATATATTTTCATCATAATGTTCTCTAATCAAGGTCTATCTGTCTAGCTAGGTAACTAGCTAGCTACCTATTTATCTGTGTTTGTTACCTCTCTCTCTCCCTCTCCATCTCTCTCTCTCCCTCCTATGTAGCTATGTTTCTATCTCTTAATCAATGTATCTCTCTATCTGTATTTATACATCTATCTCTCTGTAAGCTATCTAGCTATTTATGTCTGTATCCATATATCTCTCTCTTCTCTATATCTATTTGTCTTTTGATGCATAGTGAAAGTCAGGTCTTAGACATTTCCCACCTATATTTATCCTCATATCTGTGCCTCTGCTCATTTCATTCCTCCTGCAGCAAGCAATTTCTCCTCTCCAGGACTTAATTTCAAACCTCTCTTGCTTCAGTCTGGAAGACCAGCACTGCCTCTACCATGGTGCCTCTACCTGACTACCTGGCTCACAGGCATCATTTGCTGCACTCCTCTGCTCTTACATTAAACCTAGAAGATTCATACTAGCAAAAAAGTGGTTACTAATGCATTTAGGCTTAATTGCTTTCAGAGGAAAAGCATTTATTACCTACTATTTCAGAATGATGATTAACCTAGTATTTCTTCCTTTCTCCTGACCACCTTACTCCTTCTCATTACAGCAAGAAATCATCAGCCTTCTCAGATACAACCAGCTCTAAAAAATAATTATCTTATTCAGAGAATATACAACCTTTTCTGTCATTTCCTGAAGATGATGATCTACTTAGACTTCTGTATTTTAACACCTTGAGTTGTTCCTTGAACCTTCTCCAGGAGTTGTCAAGATATGACTGACCCCTAGGTCATTATTTTTCTAAATAATTGGAAATCCCTCAACTGTATAGCAGATAACTTGTTAAATATAAATGAAATGTAGAATTACATATCTTCATTTTGAAATGTCTGTGGTGTGAAGCATTTACTATTCTTAACATAAGTTGTTCTACTCCCTACTCTCATCCCATCATACGTGCACACACGCACAAACACACACACACACACTCCTCTACATTCACTCATATTCCCCAAATAGACCCTTCATTTCATGTAATAATTACTCTACTATCATTGAAAAAATATTTGTGCATCAACTCAGTAGCAAGCTTTAATTCTTGGTTACGTCAGTCCCCCATCCCAAAATATAAAAATGATTCTTTAAATATGCATAGGTTTATTTCATTCATTAAAAGTTGAAAGTTAACTTCCTATTTTCTCTGAAATTAAACCCTTTTCCTTATATTAGTTCCCTATAAAGCTTTGTATTTTTAGCACAAGATATTTATTACTTTTCTAATAACCAAAATACCACACTGTGAATTTTAAGAAAATTTTACCTGTGACTTTCAAGTTTAATATCTATAAACTTGTCAATACCAGTTATGACAGAAAGATTTTTAAAATTATTGCTTTCCTTAGGAGTTTCTTATGAAGAGTGTCATAAATAAGTAGTAAAAATAGAATTACTACAAGTAAAGACTCCATGAAAACATTTTGAGGTGTTGAATATAATCGTTTCTGCTTGGACTTTGGAAATAAATACTCAGATGTTGCAGTTTAGTTACAGCTATTGCAAGTCAAAAAGAAAAGGAAAAAGAATCCAGCCCTTTTGTTGATCTTTCATGCAAAAAAATTGTTTAACATACTATCAAGAAAAGTTCTCATGTGATCAATTTTCAAATACCCTACAAATTTGAAGACTTTTCCCATCAAGTACTTTCAGTTCCCAAACTGTAAGTACAGAAACTGGTTGTTTAAACAGTGAAACGCACAGCATTCTTTCATGTTTGTCCTTTTAGATATTTTTTACCCCTTCATAGCAAGGAAAAGAAAAAAGATGTAACCAGGAAATTAACTCCCTTCTGTGCTTCTTGTTCTATTTCAGTTATGTGCTCTCTCCCTTCGTTTGTCATTTCTCTCAAAAGAGTGAGAATGTGTAGTAACACCTGCTGGGGCGGTAACAGCAGCTCAGCTTTGCTGTAGCAGTGCCCTGTGAGTGCTTGGAGGGACACAGATCGGGGTCTCTAAGCTCCTTCTGCTGATTGCCTGTTTGCTCCTGGCATCAGAGAGTTGGTTCACCACGATGAACAGTCTTCATGCCCACCATGGCGAGACCTAGAAACTTAGAGCTCTGGGTAGTTGTGTCTCTTACCCAGCCCAGTGGAACTGAGAATAGAATCTGTCCTTCCACTACAGATGGTCAACAGACTGGAGAGTGCCAGTAATCTGAGAAGAGGCCAAACTTATTTTAATTACAAATTACCCCATCACTCCACATTTGTTATCTCTCTGTACCTGTAGTTCACGCAACAGACAACTTAATACACACTACTGCAATAACCATCAAAACCTTTTCTGCTTCATTCAGCACGTTTCGCTTTTCTCTGGAAGCCCGTACGTTTGCAAGGATTTATAACTGCAACCGCCTGAAGTCAAGTTTCACTTCTAGCAAATGTGGGGTACAGGCGACTTTAAAACAAGCTGATCAGACATTGGAACAACAAAGACAGGAGGATTAGGCAGTCTGCAAAGATGAAAGTATCAAGAGATCTTAGGAGAAAATAGCTTGAGAAGAGTCTTTTCAAAATCAAACAGAAAAACTCTCATCAGTTGGTTCTTACTCCTTTTTAAAGATTTTAGCAACATGTGCAACGAGTTTTATATATGTATCAAGTCAGATCTCTCTTAAAAAAAAAAAACGAATTGAGAGGTAAGTAGGTTCATAACCCTTCAGCAGTTTTCCCAAAGTTATTTAGCATTGTTGTCACTAGAAAAACACTTAATAATTTGAGAACATTTTCCAGGAAAAATACACAGAACTGAAAGGAAATCCATGTGCCCATGTGGAAATACTTAGCTGCTTCTCCTATATTGAACTTGTCTGTGCATTCAGAGAGAACGTATGACATATTTCCTTGTTATGTATACATTTTTTTGTTCAATAATGCCAAAAAGTGATAACTCAGAGACTGGGAATTATACTGACAGTCACCTGTCATTCATTGTCCTTTATTAGCTGACAACCTCAGGCATTCAGGCATGGATTTATAAGTCCCCCCCCCCTACTTTCACTTTATTTTTAAAGGGGCTGGGGGTGGGGGAGAATATCAGAGGATTCAGTCCTGAATAGACTTTTGTTTTGCTCTTTCTTTTACCTCTTGACTGTGTCAAATGCACTGTGTCTCTCATGCAGTTTCTGTCTTTAGAGAGCCTTGGCTGGGCCAGCTAGTTAGTATTCAGAGACAAGGCACAGAGGATAAAATTCTTCTCTCTGCTTGCTGAGACTGCAAATAAGTAATTAGACTAAAAGCAATATATTGGAGAAAGAAGGCCATTGCAGACATCATTGTTGACTGGAACCTGCCAATATAACTTTAAAATTGCAAAAACTTCATAGCAGGGAGAAATAGTCACTTAGAAGCACATAAGTTGGTTAAGACACTAAGTCAGTATTTGCTACAGACATTTCTGCTGTGTAATGTACTCTGTGAACTGTAAGATTTTCCATTTAATCTTGTTTACTTATTGTAATGAGAAACAAATGGGTGAAATTAGCAATGGTGATAGAAAATCCAACCTTTTATTGTATTGCATGTTATAAAAACATTCTCTAGACTGGCATGTTACTCCCATTTTCATTTGAGCTCACTTGAAAGGATTGTAATGGAGGGCTGAAGGTTACAAACTGTTTTATGTCTGACCAAGCAACGTCCTATAGTTCTGCTGCATAGTTGGAGAAGTTCAAACACAGCCATTTTCTGGTTATCAGTGATGGTATGTGGGTTAGTTCTTAAGACTCTTCTACCCTTCAATTTGGAGATTTTATGCTGGGTTCTAACAACTGATGCACGTCCTTCCATGCTTAAATGCATTCATTCAGTTCAGGCATTTGGAGTTGCCTAATTCCATTCTGTGATAGATTGATCTCTGGAAAACCGTCAAGATTCCCAATCGTCAGGAGGTGGTAGGTAGACCTTCTTGTAGACCTTCTTGACTTGATATCCATTATTTTTCTTCTTCCCACCCCCATCCTTCCAAACCACGTTTCCCGAAAGTTGAGAAATGCTAGCCTGATGAATTTATTTTTACATATTCCAAGCCAGGAAAAAGAAAGGAATTTGGATTATTGACATTCTTTTACCGGAACTACAGTAGACTAGAGTTAGCAGAAAAAACTGCTAATCATCACAGTTTTCGTGTTGGAAGCAATTTGCCTATAATTAGTAAGTTGATAAATACCAACAAAATGGGTGCTAAAACGAACAACTCTTGTGCTGAGAGACATTTGACTCCACATTACACTTTGCATTTTTATATATGCAGCATTACATTTTGTTACAAAGAGCGACAACTTCAGCGGCAGCTGAAGCACTCTAATCTGTCTTCTGAAGGAAAGCAGACATACATCTTAATATAACAACTTCTTTTATACAACATATCTGTTTTTTCATGGAGTAAGCAATGCATGGATAAGAAAAGAAGTTGGTCTTTTATTTACTTAATATAAAATGGTAGCAGAAGATGGAGGACTTGTTTTGCTACATAATGAAATGCCAAAGCATGGAAGATTAAATGGTACCAGTGACTCTGGGTGTTTTCTTCATTGGTAATACCAAATACACATTTGTTTTCAGACATTTGTATTCTATATTCTATATAAAATGGTTACTGTCGCAAATGTTTCAACTCCACAGAAAATCAAACCCATGGCCATTTTGGTTTAAGTCAAACAAGGAAATAAATGCTTAATGTATGCTGAAGAGTGAAAAAAATGCTTAATTCAAATAAACAAAATGTGGTATATTTTATCTTTGAAACCCAACAAATTTATATATCCAAAACATTTTGATACACACTAGATTTTGAAAAGGACTAAATCACAATAGGTGCATGATACATAATAAGTAGCAGTATGGGATGGCTTTATTAGAGCATATTGAGATTCTGACTCTTATGCTATTATCATAAAGCATAACATGCAAGTCAATTCTGTCTATTCAATCTGATAGAACAAAAAGAGGTTATCCAAAGAAATACCAAGGGTATAAAGAATGAATGGATGAATCTAATTGGGAAACTAATACATCTTTCTATTGCTTTTTTAAATTGTGACCGGTATTTATAGGTGTAATTTGAGGAGCATCCTTATCTACAACCACGTTGAAGTGACTGGATTAACACCTCGGCATCATTGGAGAACTTGCACTTTCTCTAAGCCATGACATAAATGGGTTGCTTGCTTCTTAAGAAGTATCTTTGAATATAACATTTAATACATTTGACTAATTGTTCTTTACTTTCTCTTTTAACAGTACATCCTTGGTATTCCCATTTACTGAATGAAACAATAAGAAATGACCACAGGCACAGCCAATGCATATTTTTCTTCCCCTCTTCAGAACATTCTGTAGTGGGTGGTAAAATATTTAAGCCATTTCAAAGTCATGTGAACTATTCCAAATATGTCAGAAAAAGAGAGGCTGTGATTCATTATTTTCTGCAATAAATCAACATGAAGAACATTTTAAAAGGATCAAGAAGCTCTGTTTACATGTATATTTAATATTAATAATTTCATATCATGAGCACTTTGCTTATTTGAAATAGAGTATATCTTCAAACAGTAGCAGATTGATTAATATGAAACAAAAGGCCAACATTTCAAGGAAGTATAACTTGCAGTGATTTTTGAAGTATATGTTCCATCACCTGTATTGTTATTATTCATCTTCTTTATTCATATTGAAGCTTCTGCTTCAGTTTATTGAGTGTGTAGTCTTTTAATAATGATTTATTTACAATAAAGGATCAAAATTCATTTCACACATGCAAATTTTTCATGATATAGTATTTTACTAACAAAGTAAATGTTTTCACATTTAAGTTTAACTTTGTAGTTAAGAATGAGAAGCCTCTCTCTTACCTATTTTCAAAGATCAAGAAAAGTAGCAAGAAACCTCCAAAAAGTTAATGTAAAATACACATTATGAAAAAAACTAGCATGGATATTAAGACTTTTTGCACTGAGATAAAGTTATCTTTAAATTCCTCTTTTCCATGAAATTTTGAAGCTCCTTACTATACTTTCATTGAGTAGGACACTAAAGAGTGAAGCTATGAGCCTTGGCTCTGACCAATTTTGCTGCCATGTTTTTAACCAATATTACATCATGTATGGTTGGAATCTTTCTTTCAACATATGACTTCATTTAAGAGACAGCAATATTTTGCAAGTATCATGATGGAATATTTCTTTCTTTCTTTCTGAAACGAAATTGCATATTGTGAGCTGCAAGAGCTTTGATTTGCGTTTGGTTTATTCCCAACCTTTCTATGCCATTCGAATACAATGCTGACACATGCATGAAATGACAAATAGCATTAGAGTAATAAAGGAGTTAAACCAAAACCAAAGCACAGTCATGTATTAAACTGCTTTTAAAAATACTGACCTAAGCACCTCTATGAGATGTTATAAGCAAAATTTGAAGAAGAAAAAAGACATTTGGAAGTGAGATATGTGCTCCTCTGTAGCCTATGTAATTGCTGATTTACCATCATGTTTGCTTGATATGCTTTGTCAGACATTTCATTTTGTGTCTTTGTCAAAGGAGAGGTTTTGCAGACTTTTCTCTCCATGAGGGCCACTGCTATCTTGGCTCAGACCAACCTTCCCAGGGCTACAATGATGTGTCCAAAAAAGTTTTGGTAAAAAATAAAAATAGAAAACTAATTTAAAAAAAAACAATAACTTTATAAGCATCCCCTCATTTCCACTCACCAGATTGATCAATCAATCGATCTATCTACCTTTTATCTATCTATCTGTCTATCTATCTATCTATCTATCTATCTATCTTTTTACCAAAAGTTCTAACATTTCTACATAAGCATCAAACCGAAGAACCATAGCTTAGAGACTATTTTTCATTAAGTCCTGGTATTAATTCTTGCCCACTCCCATACAGAATGATATCTAGTACAATTCTTTTGTCATCTTCATTGGTAAGTGGTGAATTTCCTAGAATTTGATGATTTATAAGGCTGTTCTAAAAATGGTTGGCATTTCTAAGTAGATCTTTCCCAACAGGTAGTAAGTCTATGCAGAGTAAAATAAAGTAAGAAGTGTATTTTTCATTAATTTACTTCTTCCAGAGACGTTAAGGGGAAAGAAAAATCTATGGCAACGCTTTTCATATCAGCAACCAAAACCAGGAAAAGAAGTAACTGTAGAACATACAATAGAATGATTTTCTACACAGATCCAACTATGTGGAGAATGATCCCATTAGGACCCACAGTTACTTTTAATGATGGTTGATGCAGAATAAGTGGAAACATCTGTTACCCATGAACCAACACAGTGGCCACACCAGGGGAAAAAAAAAAAAAAACAGTTCTCGCCTCTATTGATTGGGACTGATCTTTTTGGAATATTCTTATTAGTATGCTTTGAACAGCCATGCAAATCTCCAAGCCAAATTAATTATTCTTGGCATTCCCAGGAGGCAATTCTACAGCCTCTCTCTCTTGCTCGCTCGCTCGCTCTGTCTCCCACCAAAGGCAGGGAGTAGAGGAACCCTTTCTCTGTACATATTTTTTGTGGTTAGCAATGTCTAATTGTCCTACTGTATGTTGCCCTATTTTACCAGCTACAGTCTGAATTCATTCCCATCCTCTCCTTAAAAGTTTGAAACCCCCTAGTGACAGGAATATTAATGTGCCAACACTGTCATATCTATTTCAGCTCATACATATGCAATGTCTTTGTTTTCAAAGATTTATGTCAGACTTTGCTGAACTGAGGTATTCTACCATTTTAGATAATAGCATGCCAAAGTGATGTTATCAGCCACATTCAGCACTCACTCAAGCAAGCGGGAGGAGCATCCATTCCTTCATGGCTTCAACTCATAGAAACTGTTATTTATCCGTGTTTGATGAGAAAATCTTTCAGGGGGAAATGGTGTATTTTTAGAAGAAGATTATGGCCATCCTGTGGATTATCTTTTAATTAACAATGGATGATTTGTGCCCACTCTGCTGTAGCAAACGTCTTCCTGCTAATGAATTTAAAAAGACTTACTTTATTTAATTACAGCTAATCGCCAGGGTAAAATGTGGAATTTTCTTTGATCCTCCATGTATTGTGGTAATCCCGATGGCAGACAGCATCTCCTCAAAATGTTTTGAGGTTCTCAGCTGGTTACATCTTGGCAAAAAGGTGGAACCACATTATGCTAAACAATTTCTTTCCTTTCCTCTGTAGTTGCCCACCCTGGCATAAAAAATCAGATGGAATTAACTTATAAACTGCCATGGCTCTTTAGACAAAGAATTTGGAAATATTCAAATACATGAATCTTTTCTGTTGCCCAATATCCAGAACAGGGTTCCTTGCTCTTGTTCAGTGATTTAGTTCAACCAACATGAAGGAGCGGTGTCAATATGCAAGGCACTGGTGTAGGCTCAGGGAATAGAAATACGAAGAGAATACCCAGCCCCCCCCCCCCGCCCCCATAATCCAACTTGTATACATGAACCATGTTTTCTTTCTACTACACTCAATCCATATGGCTATAAACAGATTAATGTGCTTTATAACCAGGATTCACTTTGTGCTCCCTTTGGACAGATTAGAATTGCTTTGCCTTGTAAAACAAGACAGGATTATCTTTTCTATTTTGTTCTTCCCCTGCCTCTTTCCTTTAGAAAGTGTGATTCCTGGCCGGAGCCTCGGCTCAATAGGCTAATCCTCCACCTTGCAGCGCCGGCACACCGGGTTCTAGTCCCGGTCGGGGCACCGATCCTGTCCCGGTTGCCCCTCTTCCAGGCCAGCTCTCTGCTGTGGCCAGGGAGTGCAGTGGAGGATGGCCCAAGTGCTTGGGCCCTGCACCCCATGGGAGACCAGGAGAAGCACCTGGCTGCTGCCATCAGATCAGCGCAGCGCGCCGGCCGCGGCGGCCACTGGAGGGTGAACCAACGGCAAAAGGAAGACCTTTCTCTCTCTCTCTCTCTCTCTCACTGTCCACTCTGCCTGTCAAAAAAAAAAAAAAGAAAGAAAGTGTGATTCCTTAGCTCCTATCTTCTGACCTCATTCTTTCTGGAGTCCCAGAGAACATTATTTTGAGAATGCATATTACACCAACCTTTATTCCAGGTGATATCTATGAATTTTCATCTTTATAGTACCAGGTTAATCATTTCCAACAAAAGCGGGATGTCGTTCTTTGGAATGCTTTCTACTGTTTACTCTTTCCAATGTATAAATCACATTTTTTCTGAAGTAAAAACTCATCCCAAATTAATTCGTGTGAGTTATGCATTTAATCTCAAAAAGAGCATCGTCTTTCAAAATATGACCTTCTTTCTCCCCTCTCTTTTTTGTTCTGTGATCTTCAGTCCATAGGATCCAGCTGAGGTTGGTTGGTTTGGCAAAAGGGCCCTGAAGGGCAGGGTCCCGCTGGCTCTTCCAGTGAGAAACCAAGAGCGCCTTAAAAATCAGAAGGGACAGGGGGCAGCAGTGAGCTGTCTCGGGCAGAAGAGGGCACCACAAACTGACCCACTGCACTACAACTGCTGACACCCCCTTAGAAATAGAATCAAACCAGCCTCTGAGATGGATCCATGGGCTAGCTTCTTAGGGAAAAAACAGAGTTCCTGAAAGACAAGTTGTCTCGAGAAGCTACCTAAATAATCTATCAAATTGTCACTCTATCTATAACTCAAAAAGCAGAAAAAGTCATCTGGGCAGAACTATTTGTTTCACAACTCCCAATGTGTTCTACATTGTTGAACATATTTGAGCTTATTTGGGTTTGCCAGGACTTTAGCAGATTTCAAGTAGGTTTGTTGGCAAATCAGTGTAGGGGTCTCTATCTCACACGTAGGGTTCCATTATCACACAATAATGAGCACTGTCTTCCCACCACCTGCGTGTGAGTGCTTATGCACACACCTCCCATGCACAGTTCACACTGCCCACACAGCAGAGTAATTTATATGCCACTTTACCCAGCACTCTCTGCATCCTAGTTAGCAGGCATTTTGACTTACAAAGTGATTGAGATTGGAGGAAGTTCTTCCAAAGTGCAATTCATGTGTCTTAAAAAATTAAACATTATCAAGTAGGAGAAGCAAAACAGAATTTGCGGTTAGTTCCTGTAATATGTAAAACATCTGCAGTTTCTCTCTCTCCATCGGGATGCAGGGTTGTGCTGAAGTCACATCCTGATAACATCTGCACATTCCTGATAGCTTTTGCTTTATTCTTTATGGTCTGCTGATGAGAGATTCTTTAACATCCCTTCAGTCATCAAGACCCCAGTTGGATTTCTTTGCTTGTGACAGCCTTAAAGGTGGTTTCATTTACATTTGCTAAAATGTCACAGTATAGGAAGATATTTTCAGTTTGATGTTTCATCCCTTCCTTTTTTTATCCGGATGCTAGTTTTAGCTTTTCAAATGAATGTCGAACTCAAAATAGATTTTCCATGAAATATATTTTGTCTGATTTTTTGAAACACCATGTCTGCAGCAGAAGACTTTTTTTTTTCTTTCTAAAAAAGTTTTCAACAGGGAATGGCACCTCTGCTCCTGCTTGCATTTCAGCCATACCTACACCACCCGGAAGAGCTACCTGGTTTAACACCAGTAACACAGAATGTCCGGGCTATTTTAAAGGTCAGATATTGACGGGATCTGAGCTGCTTTGGCTTCTCTGATGACCCCAATTACATCAGAGCTGAGTAAACAGTCAATAAACGCAGGCATTAACATATGTAGAAACAGTGCTTATTGTATGTCTCTGAGACCTCTGGAAGACTTTGTAATCCTAGAGGTTTTATTAAGTGAAACCATGAAGAATAATGCAGAATATTTATGTAATTAATCTTAGACTGCCTGAAAAGATAACTTATACTGTTGAATGCCTCCCTCTGGATACAACCAATGGTGAAAGGAATATATAAGGTAACTTTACAGAGCCCTACAAACAGTAAATTCAAAAAGATTAGTGGATATTTAGGATTATATTTGTTGGCCAATTTAATGGAGAGTTTTCTTTCCCCCTCTGTGATTCATAGAATTGAATAAGATGTTTTGCTGACATTCTTTGTGAAAGTTGAGCTCATACAAGATTTTTTTCACTTCAAAATATTTGGAGATTTTAAATATGTTTTATTAATTCCTAGAGTAATTCTGTCATCAAAAGAGAATATATTCAGTGAGATTTTCTTTTCTTTTCTTTTCTTTTCTTTTTTTTAGTTTGTTAAGATGATTTCCGGCCTATTATATTGCCTATCTTGGTGAATTTCCCATGTATGCAGTATTGGATGGGATGTTATGCAGATTTTGTTAAAGTCAAGTGTGTTGATAGTACTATTAAAATATTCTACCTTTTAGTGATATTTTTGTCAATATGTTCTATCAATACAGTGTTAGGAAAACCCAACTTTGGATTTGTGGTATCTTCTTCCTCATAGGATTACAACTTCTTCTATTCGGCACAAACAACGTTTAAAAAATATCTTCCTGGTGGTTTGATCCTTTTACAATTATGAAGTGCCCTCTTTATTTCTGGCAATATTCCTTGTTTTGAATCCTACTTTGTGTGTCACTAGCATAACTGCAAGCTGGAAACACAGATTTTTTTAAAGTCTCTGGCTACATTTGTTGGGTAAGTTTTTAAGAAAGAATGCATCAGTTTACTATGGCACCTCGCATGCCTTTTCCTCTGAGACAGGAGCAAATGAGGAAGAAGACATTAATGTAAATGAGAATACTGAATTAGGTGTGATACAAAATAAACCAGAGCATAATTCTTATTTCTTAGAAAACCCACATATGTGATAATTGCTTTAATATTTATTGAAATTCGACCTCAGTTGTGAGCTGCACAGCTGAAGGGCTGAAGCGGATCCTTCCAAAATTCATGTCTACCAGAATCTCGGAACATGACCTAATTTAGAAGGGTGGTTTTTATAGATGTAATTAAGTTAAAATGAGGTCATAGTAGATCAGAGTGAGTCCCAAATCCAATGACCAATGTCCGTATAAGGAAAGAACAGATACATAGAGACATGAGCAGGAAAGAAGGCCTTGTAAGAGCAGAGGCAGAAATTGGAATGAATCAGCTATAATTCATGGAATGCCAGGGACTCATGGGAACCATCAGAAGCCTGAGGAGGAGTATGGAGGAATTCTTTCCTAAAGCATTTAAAAGGCGCATGGCTCTGCTAAACCTCCATTTTGGACATGTAGCTTCCAGAACTGTGAGAGAATAAATGCTGTTGTCTTAAACCACCCAGATTATTGCAGTTTGTTATAGCAGTCCTATGCTCTCTAAAACCCACCAGTTTTCTCAGTAACAACTAACATGTTGTATTAGTCAGCTTAGGCTGTGATAAAATACCATAGGTTGGGTGACTTAACTAACAGGAGTTTATTTCTTACAGTTGTGGGGACTGGGAACTCCAAGATCAAAGTACAAGCCAATTCACCTCCCTGGTGAAGGCTCTCTTCTTGCTTTGCACACTTTCTTGCTGTATGCTCACATGGGAGAAAAGGTGTTGATCCCTGTTCCTAATCTCATCTTTGGGGCTGTACTCTGATTACCTTGGCTAAACCTAATTACATGCTGGAGGTTCACTTCCAAATACTATTACTTTGGGGATTATGTCAATATATGAATTTCGGAGGACACAGTCAGTTCATAACATCTATTAATAAAACAATGTTACGATTTTCAGAGTCAAGCTAGAGAAAAGAAAGTTTCACATACCATGGGAACCAGTTTTGGTTAAGGTTATGCTTCTCATTGTACCTGCCAGTATGTAAGTGTAGTTTGTTTTTTAGGACAAAGTTGCCTCGAAGCACCATGTCTACTTTCCCACAAATGGAGAGTAAAAGATTTTGTGTTAAGCTCAATTTTTGTTTGTTTCTTTAAGGTAAAAAATGAGCAAACTGTCAACCAAACTGAGATTAGATAGATAGAAAAAGTTCAATTTTTTTGGTTAAAAAAAAAAAAGAACCATATCTGGTTTTCCTCATTCCCATACTCTACATAACACTTGCTTTGCTTTGCACTCACACCAAAAAATATTTCTGTGGACTTTATTGAAGTGCTACTATGCAGTGTGTTCATACATCTATAGTTTGGCCAGAGAAATGTATTATTTCACAGGCATCAGGTAGCTGTGATCAATGTAGGGGACACAGTGTAGAATTATTAAGTTAACAGCAACTTTAATAAAACAAACAAAAAAAAAGCAAATCAATTCTAGTGATCTCCTAATTCTGTAGGGGAAACAACTCTTCCAAGTAGATTGTCAAGGTAAAATCTTAACACATGGAACACAAGTTCCCAAATCTTGAGAGGGACTTCTGCAGCCCAACCCCCAGCCTAGAAGACACTGGTTCTTCATATGCAATTGAGGCATATAGCAGATGTCCACTGATAACTCTGTCTTGTCAACTCCTAACTGTATCTAGAGGAAAGAAGGGCAGCAGTTGTCACAGGAACACCGCAGCATAGTAATGACTGAGGTTCCACTTGACCCAACACCTTAAAATACGAGAGAGAGCTTGCAGAGCCTACTCTCCCATGTCCTTCCAAATGCCCTCTCCATCACAACACTTACCAAATAGAGCTTGCACTACAGTAATGAGTACGTGCCTGTGTTAGGTATGCAATCTACATGTCTTTTCCCTCACAAGCACTTGGATTAACTTGTACATTTCACTGTCATGTGAGCATCTGAGATCCCTTACTAGCAGAAGTTACTACTTTCTAGCAAAGAACTACTTTGACTTGATGTTGAAATATTTGATATGGAAATTCTTTCAAAGTTCCTGCATTCTCAAATCCTACAACCTACAATCATGATTCTGCCAAGACAGTCTGAATGCAACTGTCTAGAATCCAGAGTTTGATTGAGGATCAGTAGTTATGAACAAATCTGCAGATATTCTGAAAAATAAGTACCTATGTGAGTTCTTGATACTTTTATGAGAACTTTGACATCTCACTCTTTATCTTCTTCTGAGGTCTGTAGTGACCCGCTCCAATCTAAGCACTATTTTTTTCCTCTAGGTTTCTGGTTTCAAACAAAATACTAACATGAGTCTGACGATGAACTGCCCATGTTATAATCTTTATTGATGAGGTCTTTTTACATTCTCCAACCTTCTCTGACTCCAGAGTTACTTCTCCTCCTACTTCTGTTACTAGTCCTGATTCTCCCTCCCACATCCTCCTTCTCCCAGGAAAGGAAATTAAGTTTCCTCTCACAGAATTCTCTAGCTAGTTTTTTTCTTTTATCATTTTTACAATGACTTTGAGGACACTCTGATGACTCCCAAATCAATACACGTCTAGACGTGAATGCACTCCCTCATCTGGTGGGCACATCCCGCAGGAAGCCTCAGAGGTCAAACACTGAAGTCTTACTCCTCAAACATCTTTCCTTCTTGTGCTTGCTGTTTCTTCAAGCTGTATATGTCAGCAGACCTCAACACCTGTCATCTTTGAGTTACAGCCCATCTCTTTACATTGAATGAATTTTCATATCCTATAATAGCAACTCCAAATATTTTTCAAACTATCCTTTCCTCCCCACATTACCAACAGTGTGCTGGCCACTGTCATCCCACAACATGCAAACACACAGAAACATGCATATGTTCATTATGCATGATAATGGTATAAAGTATATGTAGCTCACAATTTAAAATTGTAACAACAGTAATATATAATATTCCTTAATGTAAGTCTCATAGTTCCTATTAATTCTCTCAGAATGCTGTTGTGGATTTTTGCCAAATTTTTGTATGTGCAACTAACAAATCTATGATTGCAATTGATGAACAAACATAATTCTGATATAAATGTTGTCAAAAACAAAAACATGTTAAAATTGCATTCATACAGTAATGGCATGAGCAAATTCTTGATAATGATTTTTAATATTAAATTTTCATGCTATTCATAATGGAATGGCTATAAACATTATCCATTTTAAATTTAGTCTACATTATTAAACTAATCTCCACTTCTTTCTTAAATCTAGACAATCAACAAAATCATAAATCAAGTCCCGATTGTAGCACTTGCCAATTGCTGTGGTGTAAATGATCTGAACATGACTGATTTCAACCTACTATCATAATGTCACTAAATAATAAGCTGGGAAGAAATGTACAACAGTTTATGTATATCACTTTATATTACTTCTACTATACAGATATGTATAACCTCAAGCACATAGATAATAGGAAAATAGTAAAATATTTATGAAGTGGGTATTTTGGAGGTATATGTTGCCTTCATTTTAAGCATGTTACTTAATTACAAATTTACATAATTTAGTTTTTAAAATGTTTGTATATGAAATATAAAAACCAGTTCACATGAAACATGAATACTTAACAATTGGCTCTCGGGAACCAGGACAAGCTGGCTCCTGGATGGCACTGTTTATTGTCCTTCTACAAGACATTAATTTCCTAACTAGCACCTTTTACCCTTCTATGCAAACTGGCTTAGTTATAATTTGCAGATTGTGTGGACACATGATTCCTATTTAAAAACCCAGAGTATTTTGTATTATTCAGGAAATAAAGTCTAACTTTAGGACTGGTTGTTTTTCAGCAATCTTAATCTGAATCTTTCAGATATTTCTCATCACTCAACTTCATGTTGTGATTCAATAAGCCACATTGAAATCCTCACTATTTCCAGGATACCTTTCGTGGCTTATGCTGTACTCTCTCTCTCTATTCTTGCTTTTCCAATCCTATACATACCACAAGATCAATTTTTAAAGATAAAATTCTGTGTGATTTCCTCCTGTTGCTTCCTATTTGGAAATAATTTATCACTTTCCTTTTTCTCATGTAACACTTTACCTGTTCCTCAGTACAGTACTCATTTTCAATCTTTTATGCAAGAAACTTTAATTTCACATCTGTGGTGTGTAAGGGAATGTTTCAAGTACTGATAATATGTAAAAAAAAGATCCTTTGTTCTACTATAACTTACATTGTAGAAAGGTAGGTAGCGAATCCACATTATAACAGGAATAACTGTAGGTGTTAAAAAGGTGCCTTCTGCAAAAACAGCTAAGCAGAGAAAAAGAGAAGAAAAATCAGGGGCTAAGTAAATTTCATCTGCCCCATTTCTGGAAAGAAGATAGTATGTCTGGTGAATTGACGTAACAGGAATGAAGAGTACATGGAGGGAAGGGACAATAAGTAAGCCATGGGTGTTAGGCAGCAACCTTCAAGGACTAGAAGTTTGAACTTAATTCTGCAAGACACTGAGAACTTCCAAAGGATTTTAAGTAACCCTCCCTTTGACGGAAGTGCTGCGGATGAACTTACAGAGTGAAAGACTGGAGACTGGGAGATCAGGCAAAAGTCTCCAGAAGCGATTTTACAGAGAAATGCTAAAGCACTGAACTCAAGCAGTGATAGAGAAGTTGGAAATGAGTTCACTGATTACTTAATGACTGGGTGTTTGAGTGAGAAGAGAGTCTCAAATGACCTCCAGGTTTATGTCTTAGTTAAAAGAATTGGCAGTGATTCCTTTTATTTTAATGGGTAAATAACCATCAAGTCATCCAAAACAAGACAGATTTTACAGCAAAAGAGAATGCTAACAATAATAGAAATCACAGAATTTTGAAATTATTCTGTATTGAACAATGGTTTTTATTTCATTGGTAGGCCTATAAAATAACTCTACTCAAAAATTAATTTCAAAAATAAAATAATTTTTAAAGCTTATTACTTATGATTTTTAAAACAAGTCAGACTGTTTGGGCATAGTACATGATGACAAATTCTAAGAACATGTCTTTTCCATAACTTTCTTGGCTTTTTAAGATTTTTTTATTTTATAAGTATAAAAAGAACAGATTTCATGTATTTCATAGATACAGTTCTAAGATAATAAACAAACTTCCCTCCTTTCCTCTCTCCCACCTTCCATCACACTTCTTCTTTCCTTTCTTTTTTTTTTATTTTTGCAGACATAATTCCAACCACTTCTGTAATCATAAGCTTAATTCACCACTAACCATAATAATCAACAACTAAAATGTAGGAAGATCCCAGTTCCACAGGAGTATAAACAAAGGCTAAAACCAAGAATCGTATCACAAGATGTCACTTTTATTTCTATCCTTTTTATTCTATTAACTGCACATATCGGAGAAAACATATGATTTTGGGGGGGGGGATTGGCTTATTTCACTAAAGATTTGCCAATTGAAGCCATTTTGTTGGGAAAGACAGGATTTCATTCTTTCTTGTGGCTAAGTAATATTCCATAGTGTATATATACCACAATTTTTTTATCTGGTCATCAGTTTATGGACATCTGGTTGGATTCCATATCTTAGCTATTGTGAATTTAGCTACAAAAAACATGGGGATACAGATAACTCTTCCATACGCTGAATTCATTGTGTTTGAGTAAATTCCCAGGAATGAGATGGCTGGGTTATTTAGCAGATCTACTTTCCAATTTCTGAGCAATCTCCATACTTTCTCCCATTATGGTTGTACTACTTTATATTCCCACCAACAGTATATTAAGATACCTTTTTCTCCTCATCCACAATGAGGCTTCACAGCACCCCAGTTAAAATGCCTATCACCAAAAAATCAAAAAGCAAAAAATGCTTGTGAAGATATGGGGAAAAAGAATATTGCTTTTATTGTAATACTGCACTACTCCAAAATTTGTATTTTTTGTGTTAATTTCATTTTCTTTATTTAGTAAATATAAATTTGCAAAGTACAGTTTATGGATTACAATGGCTCCCCCATCCCACTCACACCCCTCCCATCTCCCGCTCCCTCTCCCATTCCATTCACATCAAGATTCATTTTCAATTCTCTTTATATACAGAAGATCAGTTTAGTATATATTAAGTAAAGATTTCATCAGTTTATATCCACACAGAAACACAAAGTGTAAGATACTGTTTCAGTACTAGTTATAGCATTACTTCACATTGGACAACACATTAATGACAGAGATCCCACATGAGAAGTAAGTACACAGTGACTCCTGTTCTTGAGTTAACAATTTGACATTCTTGTTTATGGCGTCAGTAATCTCCCTAGGCTCTAGTCATGAGTTGCCAAGGCTATGGAAGCCTTTTGAGTTCGCCGACTTCGATCTTATTCCGACAGGGTCATAGTCAAAGTGAAAGTTCTCTCCTCCCTTCAGAGAAAGGTACCTCCTTCTTTTATGGCCCTGTTCTTTCCACTGGGCTCTCACTCGCAGAAATCTTGCATTTAGGTTTTTTTTTTTTTTTTTTTTTTCCCCAGAGTGTCTTGGCTTTCCATGCCTGAAATACTCTCATGGACTCTTCAGCCAGATCCGAATGCCTTAAGGGCTGATTCTGATGCCAGAGTGCTGTTGAGGACATCTGCCATTCTATGAGTCTGCTGTGTATCCCACTTCCCATGATGGATTGTTCTCTCCCTTTTTGATTCTATCAGTTAGTATTAGCAGACACTAGTCTTGTTTGTGTGACCCCTTTGACTCTTAGACCTATCCGTGTGATCAATTGTGAACAGCAATTGATCACTTGGACTAGTGAGATGGCATTGGTACATGCCATCTTGATGGGATTGTATTGGAATCCCCTGACATGTTTCTAACTCCACCATTTGGGGCAAGTCCGATTGAGCATGTCCCAAATTTGGGACATTTTTTGGGACAAAATTTGTATTTTTATGACTGCTGCTAAAGCAAATAATTATATCTCCAATGTTATTCTTTTAAAATAAATCACTATTGCTTTTCCAATAATGTCATATGTTTCCTATATGACAGAGTGTATTTCTAAACATTTTACTTGGAATCCATGAACTGACTGGATGAAACAAAAGAAATTAAACCACTTTTTGGAGTCAATTTTCTGTTCAAAATATCTGATAACACTGACACAAAATTGACATCTTTAGGTATTTGTGGACTTATTTTTCTGCTTATGAATCAAAGATAATAGCTATCACTTCATTTTTATATGCAAAAGAAATCTTGGAATTAAGATGACTGAAATTGAGATAAGCAGTTATGTGATCTAAATGAACCACCATGTCTCAAAGTTTGATAAATAAAAACATTTATCTACATCTCCAAGAGTTGAATAGTTTTCACTGAAACCAGTGTCCAAAGAAGATCTACAAGTGGGTCTTCAAAATATTCATGAAAAATCCATAATATGAAAAAACTATAACTGGACTTCAAAAAATGCACAAAAATAAACTTAATTTTATTTTCCATGAACTTTCAAAAATCCCCTCACATTAACCTTTGCAGTGCACAATGATGCTGCATCAGCAGGTTTGTTGTCTGCCATTTACAGGTGTTCACCCTGTCCACTGATGGTCAACAAAGATTTTGTGAAAGTTCCATATTAAACATTAAAGCATGTTATGCTATGGAAAACTATCACCAAAAAGTACTTCAATGAGCATGCACTTGTGTTTTTTTTTTCTTTCAGTTTTATGTTTTGCTTAAAAGAGAATGTATTTCAAAATGTAAAATATTGCAAAAATAAAATATTTGAGTTACTATATAGTAAATACCAAACAATAAATACCATGCCATATAATAGATCCCCAAATCATTCAGCATGAGTATTTGTTACTCTTTATGTCTTCTGTATCTGTGCTGTTCAGTTTTTACTATCGGTCTATGTTTCATACGCATCCAGCTTATAATGTCTAATGTTTCCCACTGACTCAACTGTTTGCTGACTTTGTGCATCTCACAAACCACATCACAGACCTTGGGATGCCAAGGTCATCACACCCCAGGGTGGAATAGCAGAGTGGAATGCCTCGCCCAATACCACACGCACTTGGAAATCAGAGTTCAGTTACATTGTGTATGGGAACAGTTTAGGAACGGGTTACTGCTAAGTACAAATGAGATGGCTCAAGTCCAGAACAATACGCTGCTTGTTGTACATGTGTGTGCGCACATGCATCCACGCTTGAACGCCCCTACCCTGGAGGATCCGTTTTCAGTTTAACGCACTTCCTGAGTCACTTGCCAAGTCCACAACAAACATCACCCTCAGAACTGCTGCCCTCCCTCTAGAGTGGGCCTCCAGAGGACCTGTGTTCTGTAGCTAAACTCATGGCTGGCCTTGAGGCCCAGGCCAGGCTTTATGATTGGGCATTCACTTTGAGCCGATTAAAACTGAACACAATCAAGAAATGTAGAAGGGTGGTAATACCTAAACTCCAGGATGGCAGAGAGGACAGCCAGCAAGCGAAAACACAAGCAAACAGGAAGAGATGACACATGCTTTTCTAAGTCTCTTTCTACTATCTCCTCTCACCCCATCAAAACAGGAAGGGATCTCATTCCTGCCATTCACAGATGCTAACTGACTCGTTGCCTGATGACACTGTGAGTTTCTACAAAAGTCTAACCTATACAGACCTTTGTGTTTTAACTCTTTTCTCTATAATTGTACAAAAGATTGTATCCCATTCAAGGAATTTCAGGCATCTCCAAGGAAGAAAGACAAAAACGCTTCTGAGGAATAGAGGCTACATGGAAGGTAGACTTGTCTCCCTTTAGGATAATTGTACACATGTTCAGAAGGGACAAAAGGCCTCTCTTTGCGGTGCGTTTTAAACACTTAGGGAGAACAGGTTCAGAAGATGCCTTTAGATATTCTTAGATTCCGGTCATCAGAACAAAGTGGAGACATGACCTACAATCAGGGTGCAAGGCGACTCTTGGTCTCTGGGGAGAATGGAGCAGAAAGAAGCGTGCTGCTTGGGTGCCCAGGGTTAATGACTCACCAAGCGTCTAGCTCCTAGAGACAAAAAGACCTTCACTTACCCAAGAAGGGCCCCTGCTCTGCTCCTGGGCTTTAAAAAAATTTTTCTGGAGGCTCCCTCCTGCTATGCTGCTTTCTCTACAACCAGGAGTACACAATGCACAGAGGACGAGGTCTCTGGGGCCACGTCTATGCTTCCAGACGATAGCAAGGAGACATGGCCATTTAGAGCCCGTACCCACCCTGCCCCAAGTCCACTTGCTTAACCCTGAGCCTGTTGTGGGGCCTGAATAGCTCTTTCCCAGTCCATCTTCTCAGTAATGACAGCACCACCTGTGTGGTCATCAGTAGTCCTGAACTATTGCTTGTTGTAATGGTTGTTGTAAAATGGTTGTTACAGAAAGGCGGAAGATAAACAGAGCCTGAATTGGAATCTGTGGCTACAGTATCCACCTACGGGCATGCAAGGCTGTTCCAGGTGCAGAAATAGGCTGGAAGTGGGAAAAGAAGCAGAGATGGCCAGGTGAGGATTCATTTATGATCATAGCCTAGTGCACCTGTAATTCCCTTCACAAGAAAGAAAACGGATCCCAAAGTGTGAAGTCTCTTTGAACTTCCAGGCAGGAATTCAGAAGTTACAGGTCTCAAGGTTAGTGGACTCCAATATAAAAAAATCAACAAATTAGCCCATTGCTCTTCCTTTCATGCCTGGAAGATAAACCCCTTATTTGCATTCTTTCTTAATCATAATCCTTCCTCCTAAGAATAACCAGAATACTCAAATGTATACAACTTGATTTGTTTGATGCTTAATATTTTTGTAAAATTCCAATTTGGGAATTGGAAACTCAAATACCTTAAGGCCAAAAGTTTGGTGATAATCTGTTGTGCTTTCCAGTCACAGGTTTAACCCAGTGACATTTGCACTGAAAAGAAAAAGAAATAATAGCAAGAATTTACTTTCACTAGGTTGTCATTTCTGAATAAAACTTTATCCTGAATTTCTAAAATGAATCTTTGTTATTTCTGGGAAATAAAGTTTCTGTGTATTTTAAAATTTATATTAATTAAAAAAATATAATACTTATTATATGTAATTTTATATTTCTACATTATTTATTTATATAATAATTGCAATAATATATAAATATTATATATTTTAATAGTTAACCTAGTGCTTGCTTCGGCAGCACATATAATAAAATTAACACAATGTACGATTTGCATGCTAAGTTTGCTATGACTTCTCACTGCTAAATCTACAGGAAGGAGGATGTATGTTTAGTATGTCTGGGAATTAGTGTAGTTGAAACACACACATCAGGGCTGGTGCTATGGCATAGCAGGTAAAGCCACAGCCTGCAGTGCCATCATCCCATATGGGAACCGGTTTGAGTACTGGCTGTTCCACTTCCAATCCAGCTGTCTGCCTGAGAAAGCAGTAGAAGATGGCCCAGGTCCTTGGCCCTGCACCCACATGGGAGATCCAGAAGAAGCTCCTGACTCCTGGCTTTGGATGGGCTCAGCTCTTCCCATTGCGGCCATCTGGAGAGTGAACCAGCAGATGGAAGACCTCTCTCTCTCTCTCTCTCTCTCTCTGCCACTGCCTTTCAAACAATAAATGAATCAAAAAAAAAAAAAAACTCAGCTACAACTCTGCTCTGCCTCATTTTTTTTTCAACAAATACAATCATATTTTGAAATTACATAAAAATGTATAATTCATAACACTGGTCACTTAAGTTGATTCTTGGAAAAAATACAGAGTACAATTATGAGATAGTGAAAGCAAATTTTAAGCAACCAAACCAGAAAGAAAATGAGAGCTGCCCATTTCAAATTAGCCACTGTGGGAGGACAGACTTTCATTCGACTGCTCAGAATATTTTTGGAAGTCCTCTTTGGACAATTTTTGGGTATCTTTGGTGTAGACTCTTTGAAATATTCTTAGTGATAGTGGCTCTTCACCAATTGAGGTCAGGTTTTATTTTTAGAGAGAGCAAAAAGCCAATCAAAGCCAGGTCTATTGAATGAGATAAGTGATCAAGCAGAGTTTTCCACTTCTGATCAAAATCAAAGCATGGTTATAAATCCCAGTGTGGTGTGTTTATGTGGCTTTGTAACTTTCTACTGGCATTGAAGACAGTTTTAGATAAAAGTTGCTAATACACTCTGCGTATCATCAAAATATGTTATTAGCATCCAAGGTAATGACTTTGAAACAAAATTACATATGGATGCATAGCATTTAATTTATTTTTTAAAGTAGAAAGAAATTTGGGTTTTTTTCTCCCTGCTATACTTTATAATGAATTCTAGGTGAATTACAAATATGCTTTTAAAATTAAACCACAAAAATCAATATGTTTCTACAGTTGTCTGATAATAAGGACAATGCAAGAACCTTCAAGGAACATATTGATATTGATGTTTAAAAGCAGTATGTCAGAAAAAAATGCATTTAGACAAAATTTAAGACAAAATATGAAAAAAAAAGATTCAGTAATTTCACACATATTTAAAATTAGATATTTTTTCACATTACAAAGAAAATCTGATTATGAGACATACATGGGCAGAGCATTCCTCTGGGGCAAATTGACAATATGGAAGAAAAGCCCACAGAACATGCATGTGAGTAAGTTAATTCATAGAAACATATTGACGGGGCTGGTGCTGTGGCGTAGCAGGTAAAGCCACCACCTGCAGTGCCAACATCCTACATGGGTGCCAGCTCAAGGCCCAGCTGCTCTTCTTCCAATCCAGCTCCCTGCTATGGCCTGGGAAAGCAGTGGATGATGGCCCAAGTTCTTGGGACCCCGTGTCCACATGGGAGACCTGGAGGAGGCTTCTGGCTCCTGGCTTTGAATGAGCCCAGCTTCTGCCAGCTCCACGGCTCACTTGGCTAATCCTCCACCTGCGACACCGGCACCCCAGGTTCTAGGCCCAGTTGGGGTGCCAGATTCTGTCCTGGTTGCTCCTCTTCCAGTCCAGCTCTCTGCTGTGGCCCGGGAAGGCAGTGGAGGATGGTCCAAGTGCTTGGGCCCTGCACCCGCATGGGAGATCAGGAGGAAGCACTTGGCTTCTGGCTTCGGATTGGTGCAACGCGCCGGCTACAGCGGCCATTTTGGGGGTGAACCAACGGAAAAAGGAAGACCTTTCTCTCTGTCTCTCTCTCTCTGTCTAACTCTGCCTGCCCAAAAAAAAGGATACTGAAGGAACGTGGTATGAATATATGCAAATGTTTATATTCAATTAAGTGGTGTTTCTACTGATATAAAGGCAAAAAATCTGTTGCCCAATTGATCAAAGATGAAATCCGTAAATTTTGATATTTCCATTAATAAAACCAATAAGAACAGGAAAATGCTTTTAATATACAAGTAATCAAACAACAGCCATTCTACTTCTTTCAACCTCCCTTTAGTCTATTTTCAAATAATCTTAATTGAAGTATTTAATGAGGAAGAGACCATTGGCTCTGTGTGTGTGTGTGTGTGTGTATCACAAATCTGTACACTTGAAACACTCCAGGGCTGGCCGTGCTGAGGGTTCTCTTCATTTCTCTTGGCTGAAGTGTTCTACCCATGTGCTCCACTCCACAATTAGAATGGAGAAGCCCAGGAACCTTTTCCCACTTCTCTGCGAGGACAGGGCTGTGCCTGTGGGTGAGCATATTGTAACGCTTTCCCTTCTCCTGAGAGAGGTTTCAACTTTTTGAGACATTGAGAATGGGTGATTTAAAGAATGGGATTCTCACTCCGGCATCAAGGCTGTTTTTAATAACAATTTAAGTCACAGAGAACAACACTGCCCAGCCTTCTGATATCCTCTCTCTATTACGTGACCACTTAAACCCTATCTTTCTGCAGATCTTTGCACCTTTCCACATGTGTTTCCTTTTAGTTAAAGCTTAGAATATGATTTTGATTATTCATTTATTTTAGAGTGCTAAAGCTTGAGCTCCTCCAACTTATTTCATGTTTGTTTAATAGCTTATGGGGCTAAAATGAAATGGAATAACCTGCCCAGCATTTGGCTACATAAAGAGGGTATTTTCTTACGGCTTGTAAAGAAAATCCCCAAAAGAAGACCTTTTAGAAATGTCAGTTTGTCTCAATTAGATCACAAGGACTTTTAAAAAAAAAGTTATAATGAGGAAATTGAGTAATGGATGATACTGAAATACTGGAGATTGTTTAGAATTCTATAAAAGAAATCACATTATCTATGACTTTTTGAAAATATTGATAAGAATTTTAATCAGCAGATGTATAAAGTCAATTCATGAAGAGGTAAAATATGTGGCATGTTTGTTACTTTCTAAGGGTCTGGCAAATTAAAGGATTTACTTTGAATTTTGCTAACATGAACCAACTTCTATGTAAGCTACAGTAGTTCTCACTTTGGTGAAAGGGGATTTCAGAAGAGTAGCGTAGAGCAACGGTGAAAATCACAGCCTTCAGATTCAGACATGGCCTACTGCGGTGGTGGTCTTACCGCACGCTATTGTGTTACTCGGGCAAACTGTTCTACTTCTTCTTAGGCAAGAGAGGTGTAATAAGCCATATCACTAAACTTCCCTAATAAACAAATGACAGATACATAAAAGACTTTGTAGCAGTCTTGACTCATAAGAAGCCTTAAATAAATAAATGCTTATTGTCATTACTACTACTAGGCTTCAAAATTTTATTTATTTGAAAGGCAGAGAAAGAACTGGAGAGCTCTCACCCACAGGTTCACTCCCCAGATGCCTATAAAAATGGATCTGGAACTGGATTAGAACACAGCCAGGAACCAAATCAGATCTACCAGTAAATGTATCTATCATTGCTGCCTCCCAATGCCCGCATCAGCAGCAACCTGGAGCCAGAACCAGGAATCAAACCCAGGTACTCCAATACAGTAGGTCAGTGTCTTAACTGTCAGGCTCATCACCCACTCCCAGTAACACTGGTTTTAAAGCTAACTAGTCCACTGGCTTCCTCTCCTTCACTAAGGTGTGTTTCCTCTCAAAGTCTCCTTTCAATTAAGACTTTTCCCTAAAACTTCCTTGACTTTTCCTGCTTTTATCAATTGATCTTATCAATCTCTCTAATTAGTTTATCAGTGATTCTGGCCCCTTCCCAAAAGTGAATTATACATTCCTTGAGATCAGGGATTAAGCCCTCAATAATTTCTAGTGTCTTAATTCCTTAAAATATATTTATTATACTCCTTTTCTGGTTATTTATTGGTTAAACAAAAACTCCAAAAATTAATAGCTTAAACAGCAGGCATTGTATTGTACCATTGTCCCATGATTTTATGGGTCAAGAATTTGGTCAGGGCTTGGCCAAGTGATTCTTATCTCCCTGGTCACTAACAAGCAACAGTGTCACTTGATGGCATTCAGTTGGTACATGGATTGGTCCTAGGAGTCAAAGATGACTTTATGCACATGGCTAGTACATTGCAGGGATAGTGGAAGACTGGACTCAGGTGAGCATGTTGATAGTTACCTCAGTGCCCACCTGTGGAGCAGGTGTATTTTCTCTTCGGCATGATAGTTGTGCTGTAGTTGCTACTTCAGATCATCAAGTGCTTGACCTTATCTGACTGTCTTAGGAGGGTTTTTTGTTTTTTTTTTTTTTTTAGGTCATTTTTTTGCCACAGTGGCTTGGCTTTCCATGCCTGAAATACTCTCATGGGCTTTTTGGCCAGATCCGAATGATTTAAGGGCTAATTCTGAGGCCAGGGTGCTGTTTAGGTCATTTGTCATTCTATGAGTCTGCTGTGTATCCCACTTCCCATGTTGAATCATTCTTTTTTTTAATTCTATCAATTATTATTAGCAGACACTGGTCTTATTTATATGATCCGTTTGACACTTAATCCTATCTTTATGATCAGTTGTGAACTTAAACGGATCACTTTAACTAGTAAGATGGCATTGGTACCTGCCAACTTAATGGGATTTGGAGTCCCATGGCAAGTTTTTAGCTTTACCCTTAGGGGTAAGTCTGAGGGAGCGTGTGCCAAACTGTACACCTCCTCCCTCTCTTATTCCCGTTCTCATTTTTAACAGGGATCAATTTTCATTTGAAAATAAACACCTAAAAATAATTGTGTGTTAATTAAAGAGTTCAACCAATGGTATTAAGTAGAAAAAGAAAATATGTTGGTTGAAGCAGACACAGACCTACCCAGATATATGAGAAGACATAGATTTCACCTCTTCATGAGAGATTTATCAAAGTATTTGTAGCAATGGCTTAAAATTTAAAACATAGAGGTCTGGTCATATTTACATCATCAAAAATGTCTTTTAGGAGATACTCAAAAATACATTTTTAAGAAGGGCTATAAAGGCATAAACTTTTTAAAAATTGATTAAAGACTTGGCCTTTGTTCATATTGTCTGTAGTTAAGAAAACTAAAATTAATTATTTGTAAACATTTCACATACCAGAATTAAGCCTTTACTATATTTTACTACCATGAAAGCTGTGGCCACATTTAAAATTTCCTTTTTACTGTTTTCTAAGCCTTAATCGTTTTGTCTCAATTTTCCTTCCTTTCCTCTTCTCTTGTTTGTGTGTGTGTGTGTGTGTGTGTGAGAGAGAGAGAGAGAGGAAGAGAGAGAGAGAGAGAGAATGAAAGATTTGAAGTCACAAAATATGTTTTCCACTAGCAGTTCAGTGGAAGTTACTTGAGTTCAGAAACAGGTGCTCTCTTTTTTTATACTACCAAAGTAGTCGAGTTAGTTCATATTTAAGATTTCATCTGGCTCTAAATCTCCACAGCAATAGGTTTATTACTCTTTTAGCAATATTGGGAAAGAGGTGCAGCATGGTACAAAAAGGGTTAGTATTGAAAAGGATATGGCATAGATTTTTTTTTCAGACCTGCTGACTGCTAGTGCTATAATTTAGGGGGATAATTTCTCTCCAAGATGCCCAAAATTGAGATACTGTACACTTACGAAACATCTTCATAAACTATAAAGAGTTGTGTATAATGGCTAAGACACATTTCTCTACCCTCTTAATAAGGTGAGGTAGAAAAAAGAAGGTTGTACAAGGTTTTAGAGAGAATCTGTCGTTACCCTAAACACAAGTTTGGAGGACTTGTGTTCATGAGTGTCAGTGCTGAACTAGCTGCAGCTCCAGAACCTGCAACCAAGCCCAGCCCCTTCTCTTCCTTGGAGGCTGCATTTGTAATCATCGAAAACATGCACATTGTCAGGGAAAGGCACTGATAATTCAGCTGCTGAGCCAGTATAGAGAAGTTATTCATTACTGGGTTCAATCCAAGGTCAAAAACATCAAACCCCAACCATTAAGCAAAATGGTGACAGGCGTGGTAGTGACGACCCAGAGTGAATATATTGCACACGAGAGGCGAGGTCAGGAATACAGCGGGCCACAAACAAGGTTGCCGAGTCAGAGTTAGGAATGACCAGGCTGGAGTTCAAGGTATATATGAATAGAATGTTCTGGAGTCCAGCAAGGGAGACACCAGCCACAAGCCAGCAGGAGAGGTTGTGGAAACCCTCAGTGTCTGACTCTTGACAAGTTTTGCTTCTTTTCTCTATAGTCCAGACCTCCTCTGTGACAAATCCAGTGAAGGCATGGAATGGGATGGATTCTCCGCCTTCTCCTGAGGAAGGCAGTTTGCTTTGGCCTCAACCTCACAGTGGGCCTTGGGCTCGCTTCTTGTCATCTGTCTCTTCCGTCAGCTTCAGGCCCATCACTGTTAATACATATATTCTCCTTAAAGGCTCCCGTGGGAACGATGCTGAATCCAGTGGGGTTAAGGGCTCAAATGTTTTAGAAGCCCGCATTTTTGTTCTCACCAAGGAGAATTTGTTCCTGACTCACAGCTTCCCTAGACTTCACAGAAATGGCCCCTCACATCAGGACAACATATAAAACGCCGAAGTCTGTGTCTAGTGCCCAGGTGTGAAGGGCCCTGCAAGGCTGGGTGTGCAGGGCTGTGATGTGTGATAATGTATGAAAATGTAGAAAGGAGCGGCGGATTTCTGCATCCCATTGTCCATATGGTGAAAGTCACGGAAGGGTCAAGCTCCCCCTTGCCTTTGTTCCCAACACCTTTTTGAAGGCCAGTCCGGGGGCCTGCCCCTGTGGAGAGCTCTTCCCTGGATCTGGGTGTCTGGGAAATGCCTGTGTCACCAAGGCTCCTGACCCCTATCAGGTTACGCTTCAGAGGAGTGACCAGCTTACTTAAAACAAAGAGCTCTGGCCTTTCTCCCCTTGTGAAACCAAAAACAGATGAATCTGAAGTGACTCATTTCCGGCTCTAAATATGCTCGAAGAAACATCTTTTTCAAGCAGTTTTGGGTCTCAGGATTTTTTATTTTTATTTTTGCCCTATTTTTATTTTATATTTTTACACAAATATCTCATTCCTTTTTTTGTCAAGGTCAACATATTTATTATTACTTATATTCATAGTTCAGCTCACGCTCCTTTATTTTTCCTTCCAGCTTTCTGACTTTCTTCCTCTTTTTTTTTTTTTTATCTGCGTTGTTTATAACCATGACCCTTGATCCTCCAAGTCTTAAAACAGCTTGGCTTTCAGCAGCGAAATCTGACAAGGTCAGCATTTTTCTGTTTATTCTGAGAATACTATTTGCCTTCTGGGGTTTTTAAAAGCAATTCTGTAAAACATCACTTGCAAAAAGTTTGTAGCATTCATAGAGACATCCATAAAGTCAGAACACAGTAAATGACAGATTTTTGAAATCTCAGACAATCATCATTGCCTGCTCATTTGGTGCCTGACCAGCTGCACTGACCAACATTTTACAGTAAAACTACTAGGTTTAAGAAAGTCCACATGATCTACATATAATGTATTTCACTTCAGCAGGATGCTGTTGACAACTTCAGTCAAAAACTAGTCAAGTAGTTACTGAGTTTTTTCTTTCAGGAAATATTTCCATCCAGAATTGCAAACTATGTGCATCCTATTATTTATTTCAAGTTACAAATTGGGATAAAGGAGGGAAGTAGGCCATTTTTAGTAGTCAAGATATAGAATGCATCTACTTCTGATCAGAACCTAAACTTCGAGGCAGCTGCAGATCATAACTTGTACTTACGGATGCAAAAGCTATTTCTGAATGCATGAAATGGAGATTATTTGACAAAAGACTAATGCATGTGTCAGGGGTGGAAAGATATCAACCCACGAGGCCTGGATACGGCTCTTCATTCACTAGAGCTACTGTGCCTGCCTCTGCTTCAGTGTGAACACACCTGTGTACAAACTTGGGGATCAATTTAAAATATGACTTTCTAGTGTGCAGTTCAAGCACAGAATGTTTCTCCGGGACACACAAAATCCCCTCCAGTAGGGCTGACATCACGTGAAGCCAAAGCGTGGCAGTGTGTTCAGATCTTGGTAAGAAGTGCAGGCACCAGACAGTGAGAAGAAAATGCTGAACTCCAGTAAATGCACTGCACTAGCAAACAGATGCCTTTTCCGTGGCAGACAAGGATTGGAGAAGAGTGAGGGGACAGTGGGACTGCTGGAAATGGGTTGTGGCATCCCCAGAAAGAGTAAGGGCTCTGGAATTCCTGGCTCAGGGGACTCCAGGAGCAGGTGGTGCCTGGGAGGCTCAGCACTGCTAAGTCTGCATTTATTCCCTTAGCTCTAACTGTACATTAATTCAATAAGATGGTCTAATAAAATAATGCATTTCTAAAATGCTTAGCTTGCATTTGGGGAGGAGGGATGGTGGGCTTTTCTGTGATTTGCTAAGGAACGCATCTGGAAGGGGTCTGTGACTGAAGCCAGCTCGCGCTGTAGGCTGCTCTGGCCTCCAGAGGTCACCCTTCCCTTTAATGACTAAACAACAATAGTCAGACCCCACCCTGAGGGACTTCGGCTTTTTAGCAATTCCTCCTGCCTTCCTAACTCTGAGAACCTCACAGGTTATCCACACAGCCCAGAACCTGTGCCGCTGGCGGCTTTCTCCCTCCGCGGCAGCCTGTGTGTCTGCAGCCACACCCCTGCTGGTACTGTCTTTTGGCTGCCCAGGGCTGACTTCCCTAAAGCCCTTTCTCCTCCCCTCCTGCCAATTTTGTACTCAGTGCGTACATGAGCTGGTCTCATTCCCCACAGCATGGCCAGTGGCCTGAGACGCTTAGCACAACTTTGCTGAAGGTTCAGGGATAAAAGAAAGAAATTGTAAGAGGAAAATAAAGTGAAAGAAGCAAAGAAAAGAAGTTTAGAACAGAATGCAAGATTGGTAGGACTTCCCTGGGGCTGTGTGCATCTCCACAGGGGTCCTCTGCTTAATGTCTCCTTTATACACATGCAGGCTCACACACACCACACACACACACTTTCTACTTCCTGTTGCACTGGCTAGTTTATTCGTCTCTCATCTGGAACCCCAGCCCTCAAATCCTCTGCAAAACCGCCAACAAGGAGAAAGTTTATTTTCCTAAAAGGAAGCAGAGTGCGGTCTGCAAATAATGTAACCCTTGATTTCCTCACACATGGTGGCTTTTCTCTCCAACACCTCAAACACTCTCATGCATAAGGAAATTTTTGCTCTATCTTACTTTAATCAAGATGGGAGGAAAAGTTGTGCTGTTTAAAGGACACGCTGCTTCTTGCGTCTAGTTATTGATTTTCAAACAAATGTCAGTGTCCACCTGGGCACCAAGGCCACTTGTGAGTGAGTCACTCAAAGGAAGCACCCCATGTGATTTATGGGGCGTTCCTGGCATCTTGAGGTCATGCAGATCAAAGGACATATGTGAATAGCAAAGTCACAAGCATAAATGGCGAGGCCAGGACGGGAGACAGGAGGTCAGCGCGTTCATCGGTTTAGGCCTCAGGTAGTGCGGCTGACAACAGCGACACTTCTGGGGGACAAGTGAGGACTAGAGTAACTGTGTGTGGAGAGATAGGAGATGAAAAAGAAAATCGCAAAGCTGATCAGAAACCAGGATTTTTAACATACTGTGTCTCCGTGGTGAAATAACATTTCCTTTTTAGAGGCTAGAGGCAGATTAGAAAAAAACCCAGGAAGCCAACTCTGAGTTTTCCAGGGGCAAAGAGCAGAGGCTTGAAATAAACCACTTCTCTGAAGTCTCTCACCGGGCTTTTGCCTGCCCTGCTCTGCAGGGACTTGGGCACACAGGTATCTGGGCAGAGCAATAATTTGTGTCCCCGCGAACCTGTATAGTTAAATTACTTGTTCACGTTTATTCAGAGCAAGACTTCACGAGGGAAAGATTACGAAGGAAGATTTCTGTGGGTGACGGCTTTCAACCCTGACCCAAACTTGAACACTCCACTGAGTGATTCAAAGTCGCTTCTGAGAAGATGTTCTGGTGACCAGCTACTCTTATGTGACCAGTTCAACTTCCCTCCAAGTAGCCTTTCAAAGGATTTCATCCAACAGGGTACGTAACTTTCCTTGGAAATTCTCTGATAAATATAATTCTTCCATCTTGCTAACTTCCCAGTGATGTCTTAGTGCCCCTTAGATAAAACAGGGGCCCAGGGCACCGCCCAGCTGGTCTATCTCTCAGTGTGACCTGACCAGTGCTATGAAACTGCCACATGGAATTATTGATGTTTGCACTGTTGAACTCATGCCCGCCCTCCCCACGTACCTACATAACAGAAAGCAAAAAGTGCATTTCAGAGCCCAAGATCTTTGCTCACATGGAGTCCCACCAAGCTTTGCTGAGTTGAAACGGACAGAAGTGGTGGGTCTAAGAGCACAAAAAAAAAAAAAAAAAAAAAACAGTAGAAATGGAAGCCCAGATGCAGAAGATGAAGATCCAGATGGTTCTTGGAATTTGTTTACATGTGATAAATCAAATGAAATCTGGAGACCCTTCTCTGTGCTACTATGCATTAGGGGAATATTGAATATTTCCTAGAAGATGCAATACACTCTTACTTGCTTTATAAACAGGACTTTGTGGACTTCTCAATCCTGCCACTTCATTAAAAAAATGTTTTGCATGTAAACTTCTCATTGGCTTCTTTATTCTCAAGTTTAAAATAAATATATTCTTCTGTGTTAGCATTTTATATAAAATGGTTTAGACATGTACATGTACTGCTAAAATTAAATCATCAATAATCACTATCTAAAATGAATTACATTCCAAAAGCTCTGGCTAATGATTTATCTCTTCTTCATGGAACTGATCTCTATCAGATTGATTTATGTAGCAGCCAATCATGTTTCAGTAAACTGCAGCATGCACATGCATCTCTAAGTGATGATAAGCTGTGACTGTCCATTTATTTGTGCAACACTAGCAGCAAAAAAGAAAGGAAGGAAGGAAGAAGAAAGTCCCAACCTCTTTCAAAAGCATCCCATGATGACCAAATTCTCAGAGAAGTGATAATGGCCAATTCCATATCAAATTTCAGAATGACTGATCTAGTATCATGCATATGCAAAAATATACACAAAAATGGTGAACATTAAAATGGTGACACTTGATACAGAGAATTCTTTGCCTCTGCATGTTTACATTATTTGCTTTGATAGCAAGGCACCTTTTTGCACATTTACATTATTTGCTTTGATAGTAGATGCTTTTGTTAGTTGTTGAAGTGATTGACAGCCTCATGCTGTTCTATTTAATTGCCTTTTCTGCAGTGCAAGGTTCTGTGTTTAGAAGACGCTGTTTCATAAATAAATCCAAAGTGTGTGTGTGAGTGTGTGTGTGTATGTGTGTGTGAACTACAGAGGTTTCTTTTCTCAAGCCAATTCTGTAACTATTCAGCAACAGCTGTCACCATATTTATCTGTATTTACAGTGGCATTCACTCTCATCTTTGATGAGGATGCCTTTCAGTTTAAGGAGATTCAGGGATGCCCCCTAAGAAAATGGAAGTCTCTTGTACAGCTCCTCATACTTGAGGGAAGAGTAGAGTTATTGGACATGCAAGGTTTTAGCAAAAACATGTAAAAGGCTCAAACTTTCAAATATAAATAGTTATTCACTACAAGATTGTGTCTAAGATTGAAAATCTCTAAGGATGTTGCATTCTGCCTGCATTTATTCTGGTTTTGCATTAATAAAGTACAACAATAATATTTTCCACTTAAAAATACAATACAGAAATACAACTGCTAGAGTGTGTCATATAATGATTTAAAAAATCTTATTGAAAGTTTGATTGGCAGTGTGGTTGACAACCTATATAGCCTAATGTTATTAAGATCTGTAAAAACTTTTTACTTAATCTAAAAAGTAAGTTTAAAAAATTCTTTAAAAATGAGCTATTACTCTTATGATGTCATTATATTTGACTTCAGAATATATTTCAAGATGACAATTCTCTTTTTTAAAAAGTTGGTATGGCCGGTGCCGTGGCTCACTTGACTAACCCTCTGCCTGCCATGTCCGGCACCCAGGATTCTAGTCCTGGTTGGGGCGCCGGATTCTGTCCTGGTAGCTCCTCTTCCAGTCTCTGCTGTGGCCTGGGAAGGCAGTGGAGGATGGCCCAGGTGCTTGGGTCCCTGCACCCGCATGGGTGACCAGGAGGAAGCGCCTGACTCCTGGCTTCGGATCAGCGGTGCGCCGGCTGTAGCAGCCATTTGGGGGGGTGAACCAACGGAAAGAAAGACCTTTCTCTCTGTCTGTCTGTCTGTCTCTCTCTCTCTAACACTGTCTAAATCTGCCTGTCCAAAAAAAAAAAAAGTAACATATACAGGTATTCAAAAATTAATGGAAAAATAAAATGGAATGAAAAAATACATTTCCTTCAATCCAAAAATAATGAAATGCATGCATAGTTCTTTTCATAACGGACATTTTACATGAATTTTTTACTACCCCTTGTACTTGGAGATTCAAAAAGTCTTTGCACCAAAAGAAATGTTCTGGCTGGTGCCACGGCTCACTTGGCTAATCCTCTGCCTGCAGCGCCGGCACCCTGGGTTCTAGTCCCATTGGGGGCGCTGAATTCTGTCCCAGTTGCTCCTCTTCCAGTCCAGCTCTCTGCTGTGACCCAGGAAGGCAGTGGAGGAAAGCCCAAGTGCTTGGGCCCTGCACCTGCATGGGAGACTGGGAAGAAGCACCTGGCTCCTGGCTTCGGATCGGCGCAGTGCACTGACCATAGCAGCCATTTGGGGAGTGAACCAATGGAAAGGAAGACTTTTCTCTCTGTCTCTCTCTCTCACTGTCCACTCTGCCTGTCAAAAACAAACAAACAAACAAAAAAAAACCACTCTATATTACCATTTTTCATAAACTCCTGTGGGTACAGCATTAAAGAATAAGAAGCCAATCACAGAGACAGGAAGAGAAAGTTCTAGACAGAAAGCGGTATTAACAATGACCCTACAACAGGAAAGAGCTCGCTTTGTTTTGTGACTTGAAGGAATATGATTTCATAAGTCAAGGAAAGTAATTTGGAACTAATTGCATGTGCAGTGGGATTTGAGACCAAGAGTGACATTTGGAAGGATTCTTCTGGAAGCTGTGAAGAATGAATTGAAGAAGAAAAATGGGGGGAAAATAAGAGAAGAAAAAGAAAATATAATAATTTTCTAAAACATACATTAGAATAGATATTACAAGGTATAACCAAATGATTAAATACCAAATGAATCATACAGACCACAAGGCATTTAAGCGTTCCCCGAAAAAATAGTGCCTCTCAACTTAAGTTAGCAATTAAGGTTTTATGAAAGTCGGGCTTTAAAGCAAGTGGAGGCAAAATGGTGTCTACTTCCAAAATAAGAAGAAATGGAAACTGCATGGGCTACATGGATATGTGTGAAAGAAGGAAGGAAGTTTTTTATTATTACTTTTCTTAAAGAAGCAAAACGGAGGTACAATTGGAGCCAAGAAAGGGAAAGGCAAACATATTTCTGGTGAGATTTTCAGGTTCTTGGGACACCGGGAAGATATTTTTGGATCTGCCGCTTCTCAAATTCCATCACATAACTGAGCTATCAGTTACCAGTACAATTTGTACAGGGATGATTCTAATTAATAATTCCCCAAAGATCAGAAATACTTGAAGTAACATGTGCTTGTGACAAGGCTTCTCAAGCCACTCGCAGACGTATTACTAGCATCATCTGTGTTTTAACAACACCCCTATCATTGCTTCCTTGCTGATAATGGAGAAAGAGCTAAAAAATCTGGTATTACTGATAATAGAAAATGAGTTGTGTTTTTACTGTCTTACAAAACACCTTGAAAAGTAAAGGCAGCATTTATATAAATATATAAGAATACAGTTTTACTTGAAGAGAAAAATAATGAAAGCTATTTCTTGCAACATTGAAGTTTCAACTTCATTCTTGGGCTATGTGGGTGTTCTTTATTCAAATAAAACCCTTTTGTTTTTCCCTAGAAAATGGAATCGAATTTTCAAGTTGTTAAGACTTTTATCCCATAACGCACTTATTTCTCCCCTGAAGTTTATATAAGGGATAGAATTGTCAATATATTTAATTCTATAAATAAAAATTTTAAACAGACTATGCTCAATATAAGCATCTAACAATCAATGATATGAATATTATATATTCACATGTGGAACTGAAGATTCAGAGAATGTAAGACATTTGCTCAAGGTCATCTAACAAGTAGAGGGCACAACTGAAACGTGAATTGAGAGACGAATAGGGAAATCATTTTCTCACGTTCCTTATTTGCAATACTTTGAACCTCCCTCTGAGGGCATCAGAGTCATTAAAAACTCACAGTAGTCTCAATTCCCTCGTGAAGAAGGTGAAAAGTTGTACATATGTTAGTATTTCACAATAAGGCTAGTAATGACCAAGTAAAATTCAGGTAAAGATAGAGTGAACTAGGAACCTTTACCAAGACGCACACTACAAAGCCGCTTCACTTATTGGACTCGGAGTACTCATAGTTCATAATGCTATAGTCTCTCTGATAGTCTGATTCATGCCTGCTTTTCTGAATAGACTCTAAGAAAATCAATGATTGAGCATTAGTAATTCAAATTGACTCATCCCTGAAATGCTTTTGGCTGTCTTTCTGTGCCAATACGAAACCCACACTTTATTCAAGGTTATGTCGTACTTCCACGTGCTCTGTGTAGGCCTACTGTTCAGAGCCCATTATCTACGTTCTTTTGCTTATCACACTCCATCTTATTTTAGGGGGCCAGCGCTGTGGCGCAGCGGGTTAAAGCCTTGGCCTGAATCACCAGCATCCCATATGGGCGCTGGTTCTAGTCCCGGCTGCTCCTCTTCTGATCCAGCTCTCTGCTATGGCCTAGGATAGCAGTAGAAGATGGCCCAAGTCCTTGGGCCCCTGCACCCACCTGGGAGACCAAGAAGGAGCACCTGGCTCCTGGCTTCAGATTGGCACAACTCCGGCCATTGCAGCCATTTGGGGAGTGAACCAATCGATGGAAGACCTCACTCTCTGTCTCTACCTCTCTCTGTAACTCTATCTTTCAAATAAATAAAATCAATCTTTTAAAAAAAGAGAGACGTATTTATTCATTTGAAAGGTAGAGTTACAGACACACACACACACACACACAGATCTTCCATCCACTGGTTCGCTCCCCAGTTAGCCCCAATGACCAGGGTTGGGCAAGGCTGAAGATAAGAGCCTGGAACTCTGGGTCTCCCATGTAAGTTCCAAGGGCCCAAGCACTTGGGCCATCTTCTTCTACTTTCCCAGGTGCCTTAGCAGGGACCTGGATCAGAAGTGGGAGCAGCCAGGATTTGAACTAGCGCTGATACGCTGGAACTTGACCCAGTGTAACCCGCTGCACCAGAACACAGTCCCTCATCTTAGTTTTGGGAATTGCTTTTTCCATGAAAATGAGAACGTAGTCTTAGGGGAGTAAATTCAAGTATGCAACCACCCAATAAGAAAATCAGGGATTCCTGCAGTTCCTTCATTTCCAAAACTGTCCTCTTTCCACCATATTACAACTCTTCCCTAAACACTGCTAATTGGATCGCCTTGACCGAGACACTGAATCCTGAGTAGGGCAAATTACAAGCAGCAGCACAAACATAAAGACTGGAAGTAATCTTTTAAAGGACTACTTCAGAAACATTATGTGGGAGTTCAGTCAATATCTACTGAGCTAATTTTTTTTTTTTTCCAGGCAGGCAGAGTTACAGTGTGAGAGAGAGAGAGACAGAAAGAAAGGTCTTCGTTCTGTTGGCTCACTCCCCTAATGGCCGCTATGGCCAGCGCTGCACTGATCCGAAGCCAGGAGCCAGGTGCTTCTTCCCAGTCTCCCATGCAGGTGCAAGGACCCGAGTACTTGGGCTATCCTCCTCTGCCCTCCCAGGCCACAGCAGAAAGCTGGCCTGGAAGAGGGGCAACCGGGATAGAATCCGGCGCCCCAACCGGGACTAGAACCCGGTGTGCCGGCGCCACAAGGCGGAGGATTAGCCTGTTGAGCGCCGGCGCCGGCTCTGGATTCCTCTTATTTAAAATCAGCTCAGGCCAGCATCGTGGCTCACTAGGCTAATCCTCCACCTGTGGGGCCGGCACCCCAGGTTCTAGTCCTGGTTGGGGCGCCGGATTCTATCCCGGTTGCCCCTCTTCCAGGCCAGCTCTCTGCTATGGCCTGGGAAGACAGTGGAGGATGGCCCAAGTCCTTGGGCCCTGCACCCGCATTGGAGACCAGGAGAAGCACCTGGCTCCTGGCTTCGGATCAGCGAGATGCACTGGCCGCAGCGGCCATTGGAGGGTGAACCAACAGCAAAAAGGAAGACCTTTCTCTCTGTCCCTCTCACTATCCACTCTGCCTGTCAAAAAAAAAAAAAAAAAAAAAAAAAAGAGGAATCCAGAGTCACATCAAGCGAGGAAATAAGTCATTGAGTTGGATTTTCTTAATAACATTTGAAGACACCAAAATGCATATTTTTTATTAATATTGATATCCTCCATAAAACAAAGCCTCATTCATGGTGAAATTCTACCATTTCTTGCTAAATACTAGAATAAAGACTTTTATCTCCTTGATAAAGTCTATTAATAATATCAACAGAGGAGAAAGCAATGTGAAGTAATAGGCAATAGGCCCCATGGCTTTTCTGCAATATTTTAGTGCATTCCTTTGAGAAGTAAACACCAAGATTGCAATTGTATTTGTAACACACTAGAAACTTGCACAAATAGAGGTTGATTTCACTTTTATTTGTCAAAAATTGTAGATGATTCTCTCAGGGTGATAAGAGCATCATAGCTTATGGTACTTGGAAATTACATTGTGTTGCCAATGATTTTCAAAAATAAAAATACACAGAAAGCTGTGTATGTGGATATAAAATAAATCATAGAAGTAACAGTCATATTGCATACTTGTAAGGAACTTTACTTTTTAAAAGTGATTTAATCACTATGACTCAGATCATGTACACCACATGAAAGGAATTACTATTGAGGAATTTAAAAAAGAGGTATTTAAGTATCATTCATACATATAAGATACAAAGGCGCATTATTTCAGGAAAATCAATTTATTAGTATATATATTTTAATAAGGTGATCATATATATGATATATAGATATAGAAGGAAAGTAAACAAAATATATATATACAACTTTTTTCAATAACTCAGGCATAAGGACCTACTTCATTTTTTTTCTCAGAGTAAGTAGATGTTGGTTTTTTATATGTAAAAATGATAAGTACAATGTTTGAAATATTACATTTCATAGAATGCTTAAAGCATCTGAGTTTTCTAAATAATTCATGTAACTTTTCCTCTGTTAATATCCATCTGTATAACTGAGTATGATAAAAGTTAAGAAGTGCCCCTTCAGGAAGGGATGGAAAACTGACAAAGTTGAAAAATTATCAGCTAAACAGAAGCGATGATTATAGTTCTTTCACATAAAAGATCATAAAGTATTTCCTGTTTTGTCCCATTTCTCAGTTGGAACATACTCTCACAGAGGGAACATGAATAGATTAAAAACTAACTTTTTTTCTTTAAGAAAACATGAACATAATCACTTTTGGCTTCTTTTAAGTATTCAATAAACAATGAGTACTATTTTAAAACTACATGCATTCCATGGGAACCTCTCTCAAAAGAGATAACTTATATTGGATGTAATTTTATGACTTAAGTTAATGAAAAACTATAATCTTTCTGCAATAATGAAGTGCAGTGTACACTGATTCACACAAGTACCCTTTTATCCAGTATATACTGAGGACCCAAACCCTATCTATCATAAATGACCTAAGATTGCTTTCTTTCCCCTGTGAGAAACAAAGGAATATTAAAATTACAGGTACTTACCAGGAATGTCCTCATTTTAGATATGATCTGTTTGGCTCTGAATCCACTATGATGTCTTAGTTTTGTGCTGATAGATTCTTCAGATCAGCCTCTATAATGAGAGGATTCTACACAAGAGATATGTACATGTACATTGATAAGAGGGGAGACACGGAGTTACTCAAGCTAGGTTCTATTCTCCAAGAACTACAGAATTTTTATTAAGATCTTTAGGAGATCCAAGCTCAGAAACAAGGGAATGAAGTACTAAAGGTATAATAACATCTCTAATATCCCCAAGAGCTCTCTAGTAGATTATGGGTGAAGGGCCAGCCACATGCACACTTCTGCACTGAGCAGGGCCAAATATCTTGAAATTGTGTTGATGTATCTACAGAATTGGTAACTTCTCAAATATAAATCATTTTTGTTCTCAGTGTTTATTTACAGGTAGTCTTCGCCATAAAACCTCAAAACAAAAAGGGCCACATGCATTTGTTTCAGGGTCACGTAGGAAGAGAATATCAGGGAGGTTGAGCCACTATGGAACTCTGGGGGAGGAACACAGATATTTATGCAGTGTGTCACCATGAAAGTGATCTAAAACTTGAACATTTCCTCTCTCCTGGGTGTCCTACACACAAGAAAGATGCCTAGTTATATCTCTCTCTTCTCCTTTTTATTTGGCTCTTCTCTATGTTTTCTTCTTCTAGAACTTTATGCTCATATTCCACCCCTCCAAAAGCCACGCTTCCACTACATGTGATCTTCTTTGCCTTTCAGGTCTTCAGAAATAATACCTGAAATTGTAATCTGACCTCTCATAGCTCTGGAAATCACTCCCCCTAATTCGGATGGATAAAATTCTCCATCTTTCTTCACTTCCATTTTTGTGAATGATGAAATTATAATTCATTTTCAGGGAAGAAGTGTATGATTCACAATGATTCTTCCTTTTCTTGGCTCATGACAGTAAAAAATAAGTCTTTCCTCTGGAACACAGATGATTAATGCAGGATGAGTGATGGATTCAGGGGTAGCTAGTCTACCTGATAGAGTTAGTGTCTCTTTCTCAGAAACTGGAAACTGAAAACTAGAGGCACATATCGATGTGCCAGAACTCAACATACGCAGACATGAAATGTGAATAATCACAAACTTCTTTTCCCTGCCTTCCCAGGATCTTCGTTCCTTTCATCCTTACATTCAAGGAAATACTCAGTGTTGCTTCAGTCAATCCCCTAGCCAGAGAGAGTTTTTCTATGATAGAAGCTATTTTCTGAAAGAAGTTAGACCAGTAGATGGTTGGTTACTTCCAGAATAATTTATTTCAAATAGGAAAGTTAAGTTAATGGGCTCCTCAAACCTTTTATTTTCCTGAAAATATAAAGATATGTGTGTGTTTGTGTGTGTGTTTGTGTGTGTGTTTACACATATGTAAGTATGCGTACACATATTTTCTCATTAATTTTATATCTTTCAAGTGAAGCTTCCATTGTAATTCTTACAAAAACCACAGTAAAAATACAATAAATTGGCCGGCGCCGTGGCTCAACAGGCTAATCCTCTGCCTTGCGGCGCCGGCACACCGGGTTCTAGTCCCGGTCGGGGCACCGATCCTGTCCCGGTTGCCCCTCTTCCAGGCCAGCTCTCTGCTGTGGCTAGGGAGTGCAGTGGAGGATGGCCCAAGTCCTTGGGGTCCTGCACCCCATGGGAGACCAGGAGAAGCACCTGGCTCCTGCCATCGGAACAGCGCGGTGCGCCGGCCGCAGCACGTTACCGCGGCAGCCATTGGAGGGTGAACCAACGGCAAAAGGAAGACCTTTCTCTCTGTCTCTCTCTCTCACTGTCCACTCTGCCTGTCCAAAAAAAAAAAAAAAAAAACAATAAATCATGACTTCAAGTTTAACCATCTTCAAAATAAAATGAGTTTCAAGGAAGTTGTAAAGTGATCTGCGTACAGAATGCTTCCAAATTTTAAGAATTATTTCCAGACTCATCATTGCTATACCCATACCTGATTCAACAGCAATTTTGTCCTGAGGAGTTTTCCCAAGTATTTCATTTCCTTTTATCCCCTACAACAACTCTTCATTCACAATGATAATTAATCAAAACATGCTACATTGAATTCTGTAGTAGTAGTATAGATATTACACATTCAGCTCATGGGTGAATGAAAAAGCACACCAGCATTTTTGAGAATAACTATCTAATTCTTGTGTTTAGCATGCAGTGGACATGAGTGTATTTTGTAAGGAAATGGAGGGCATCTATCAATCTGCAGATTTTGTTAAGTAGAGACAAATTAAATTAATATCCCCTGGATTTCTAACCAAAGAGACCAGCAAATAGAAATAGGAGATTCAATACTGGGTCAAACAAAGAACTTTAAGTACATGAAAATAAACTTTTTCACAATTTTGCATATATTATGATTTTGATAATAAAGAGATAGCATGAGTCATTGAAATTAATAAAAAATTGTCATTTGGGATTAACATTTTCAATTATCCAAGCTGAATACATCTTTACTGAAAATAGCTACATTTGTCAGCTACCAAACTACTACATACTTCATCAACTTCATTTAATGAGGCAGGGGTGGGGGGAGTTTTGTAAAATATTTTAAGTTCTCTGGGAAACTGTTTAGATCTGAACTTCATAATCAAAGATGAGATTTCCAACGATGATTATTATTTATCTGCTATTTTTAGAGCTGAAAATAGCTTTAATGAGTAAACGACCATTAGAAATGAAGATTTTTAAGATGTGTAGGACCGGGATCAGTGCTGTGGTGCAGTGGGTAAGCCACTGTCTGCAGCACCAGCATCCCATATGGGCACGAGTTCATTTCTGATCCAGCTCCCTGCTAATGTGCCTGGAAAAGAAGCAGAAGATAGCACAAGTGCTTGGGCCCTGCACCCACGTGAAACAACCAAAGATCCACATGAAGTTCCTGGCTCCTGGCTTCTGCCTGGCCCAGCCCTGGTCGTTGAGATCATTTAGGGATCTCTCTCTCTCTCTCTCTCTCTCTCTCTCTCCCTCTGACTTTCAAATAAATAAAGAATTCTTTAAAAAGATATGTATGAAACCCAGTCATTTGCAACAAGATGGAGCAATCTGGAAAGCATCATGCTGAGTGAATTAAGCCAGTCCCAAAGAGACAAATATCATTTGTTTTCCCTGATCAGTGACAACTAACTGAGCACCAAAGGGAAACCTGTGGAAGTGTAATGGACACTATGAGAAATAGTGACTTGATCAGCTCTGGTGCTGACTGTTGATGTACAATGTAATACTTTATCCATTTTAGTATTTTTTTTGTGAACTCTGTAATTAACACACAATTATTCTTAGATGTCTAAATCTTAACTGAAAAGTGATCCCGGTTAAATATAAGAATGAGAAAAAGAGAGGGAGGAGATGTACAATTGGGGACATGTTCAATCAGACTTGCCCCCCAAATGGTGGAGTTAGAAATGTGCCAGGGGATTCCAATACAATCCCATCAAGGTGGCATGTACCAATGCCATCTCACCAGTCCAGGTGATCAATTTCAGTTCACATTTGATGACACTGATAGATCTAAGAGTCAAAGGGATCACACAAACAAGATTAATGTCTGCTAATACTAACCAATAAAACAAAACAAAAAAAAAAGGGAGAGAAGGATCCAACATGGGAAGGGGGAAACACAGCAGACTCATAGAATGACAGATGTCCTAAATAGCACTCTGGCCTCAGAATCAGCCCTTAAGGCATTCAGATATGGCTGAAGAGCCTATGAGAGTATTTTAGGCATGGAAAGGCAAGACACTCTGGGAAAAAAAAAAAAAAAGAAGACCTAAATGAAGGATCTCAGTGAGTGTGATCCCAGTGGAAAGAACGGGGCCATCAAGGTAGGAGGTACCTTTCTCTGAAGGGAGGAGAGAACTTCCACTTTGACTATGACCCTGTCAGAATAAGATCAAAGTCGGCGAACCCTAACGGCTTCCTTAGCCTCGGCAACTCATGGCTAGAGTCTAGGGAGATTACTGACGCCATAAACAAGAGTGTTAAATTGTTAAATCAACATCAAGAGTCACTATGTACTTACATCCCATGTGGGATCTGTCCTTAATAGGTTGTCCAAGGTGAAGTAATGATATAGCTAGTACTGAAACAGTATTTTTACACTTTGTGTTTATGTGTGGGTGCAAACTGATGAAATCTTTACTTAGTATATACTGAAGCAATCTTCTGTATATAAAGATAATTGAAAATGAAAAAATCCCTTGGTGTTAAATTGGAAATTGCATAGAAAAGCAATCAATCTTTTTTAAAAAATATCATGCAGGATCTCTGTCATTAATGTGATGTACACTGTTATTTAATGCTATAACTTGTACTCCAACAGTATTTTTTCACTTTGTGTTGCTATGGGAGGACAAACTATTGAAATCTTTATATATACTAAACTGATTTTCTGTATATAAAGAGAATTGAAAATGAATCTTGATGGGAATGGAAGGGGAGAGCGAGTGGGAAAGGGGAGGGTTGCGGGTGGTGGAGCCTTTGTAATCCATAAGCTGTACTTTGGAAATTTATATTCATTAAATAAAAAAAGATATGTATGACTTCAATCAATATTACTAGAGAATCTGAGTAGATGGAAGTATTGGGTTTATAACTTAGATATAGTTTAGCCCTTAAGTTTGAAGTCAAAATGGTTTTGGGTAGTAAAGTGTGCTTATAGTTGTATGTGCTAGAGAATAGGATGAAAAGTTTGGAAGTGCCACCTGAAAATTCATCAGAAGATCATCCACAATATTTTGTTATGAATGTCCAAAGTTCAATGATCAGCAACATAGATCATTAATCTCCAGAAAAAGAAAAATCAATTGTTGACTACAGATTGTTTGTGGAGGTTACACAGTGTTATCATAAATCCAGACATATATTATCTAATGTATCATGGGGGGCTATATGTATTCAGAATAACTCTAGGGAACTCAAAGCTAATGAGATGTTTTCAAAGGATCTGTTGGTGTATGGTGCAAAACTACTACTTCTTGGCAAATGGATTCATGCCCAACATTCTTGATTGGCTCCAGCATCACAGGTAACCGTACTTCGAGTCACACCCCAGTTCAGGATCTCTTATGCTCATTTTGTCAGTAACAACTGTGTAACCTCAAATGACATGAAGGGGTCATCAGTTCTGAGTCTCTGCTCTGCAAGCCAACTGGCTTCAAAGCCAAGCCCATTGCCACCAAGGACGGCTGAGCTAAGAGTGTGAGGAGCACTGACAGAGACAGACGCTAAAGAAACAGTGGGAAGAGGAGCAAAAGCACTTGATCACAAGCGATGAGGATGCTGTGAAGCTCGGTAAGAGGCAACGGGGAAATGCTGTTATTTCCCAAGTAGCAACAGGAGTGCATGCTGGCATGTAGCAATCAGAAATGGGGTGGCTCACACCAGAGGTAATGTCACACTGGCCAAGAGTGAACACACAGGTAGGATTACTAGCAGCAAAAAGATTCCCTGCCAGCAGCTCCTAGGCGAGGAAAGGACTAAGTCATTCATACTGTGCCTGTAGAACTCTCTGCAGGGCTCCATTGATCTTGTGGCCTGCACTCATTCACATGGCTTGAAATACCTTCAGCTCTGTCATCTGTAAATACAAGCCAAGAACGCTTCCTCTCCTGGGTGTTAGGAATGTTGTTGGGAATGCATACAGGTGCAAGTGGGGAGAAGTCATTGAGCATTGTTTTTTAAATATTCTCCCTTCACCTTGTGGCACATTTTGGAGACTGAAGCATGAAACTTTAGTTTTAGAGCGGAGATGAAGAAGGGGTTGAAAATCTCAATCGACCAACTCTGTGGATATCTTAAATGATAAACTCATGATTTCTCACCCTAATAGGTAAGACGCCTATCTTTGAATCTAAGAACTTTCTGGGTGCTTTTAATACTTCTACTACTCCGTTATTCAGCAAATATTTTTTGAATGTTCATGGGCCAGTCACTGTGCTGTATGTTTGCTAGGTTTTGTCTTGTTACTGGACAAGACAGAAAAATTTCCTGCTTTTGTGGAGTTACAGCTCAGAATGATGGTATTTTAAACATTAAATAGATTATTAAGAACGTGATCATTCTGATAAAGCATTGTGAAGAAATGTCATTTCCTAGACTGTAGTCCATTATCTTGACTGTGTATGCCCACCGAAGAGCAGGACTATTCCTGTAACAGGGGAGAGGTTTAATAAATAACAGTTTCAGAATTGAGCTAGTAAATATATGATCAATTTCTTGCAAAATTGCTAAACTATTATAAGAACAATTTTATTTGTGAAATTCATAAAGTAATACCTTTTGTCTCCCATCAACATATTTGCTTTTCATTCCTTAAAAAGTTCTTCAAAGTTAAAAAAGTAGTATTTTGGAAAGATGTAGACTATTTTTAATGTGCTAGATTCTCAGATTTGAGCTATATTTTTAGAAATTGAGGGCAAACCTGTAACATTGATCCTGATTCTAAGGTCTCACCTCTTTTTGATACAAAGGCTTCCATCTTATCTTGCTCATCATGGGTGAGGTGCTTATGAAACCCGAATTCATTATTTGAAACTCTCAAGTATATTTCTGCACAGAGTACAGGAGGCCAGAGATGAAAATGAAGGTGCTAGCTGGAAAGCCCTGAAACCACCAAAGATTCCATCGGCCTGAAAGGGTGATAACACATCTGAAGGAATCAGTGACTCTTAAGGAAGTTGCTTCAATACCCAGTGGGAGCTGAGTAGCCCATCACTGTGTCTTGTTGAGGTTTGCCTCCATTAGTACTTCCAACACTGACAATGACTTCCTTAAGTCAAACACTTCATGCCCTGTATAGCAGTGGACCATGGCCACTCAAAATCTGTCCCAGCATTAAAAACTGTACCATCAGTTTGCATGCAATCATGGCTTTCCAAAAATTGGAATATCACCTTTGACAAATCTAAAAAAAACCCACAACGCCAACCCCAGAAATTCTGAAGAAGGTACATCTATATTGCGTGTAGGTTTCCTTAATGAGTTAAATATGATTGATATGCATATTATATGAAATCCTCTTCCAATTGTTTGCTTTGTATTTTGTTGATGCTAACAACCATCAGAGAGAGATGATCTCTGTAGAAATTAAGGATGGTAAAGCAGTAGAATAGCTTGCCAATAACCATTTAAAGCAACATATAGTTGGTTCTTAGTCTTTGTAAACAGGTGTGATTAATCTACTGTGGCATATTTTATTCTAAGGTACTAGAACACACATATATATCATTTTCAAATGTCCAAGGTGCTTATATGTCAGTGAAAGAAAACAAATATTAGCCAATTAACGTTGATGCAAGGCAGAAGCTACAATAGGAGAAGTATAAATGCATGGCCAAGCAGACACAGAGGATGAAAAATGGCCAGAGGTAGGGGGGTGGCTTGGAGGCAAGAGAAATAAATCCAGCATCATAAGAGAACTGTGTCCAGTTGCTGAATTCTGCAGATGGTGGTTCCAGAATGAAGAGATGGAGGCTGAACACACTGATGAGGCAGAATCAAGGGGCTGGTGTGTGTTGCTGAAATCAGGTGAGGCAATGGGACAGAGCCAACGATAGCATGAAGTTTTACAGCCAGCTTAGCTGCATCCAGTGCAAAGTACAACTGCTACATGTATCTAACCTTTGTAAAGCTATATCTACCGGGATTATTCATTTAGTTTAGGTTTGGGACATTATCCTTATAAGAATCCAGATGCTCCGGTGCATTTTGTCTTCAGAATTTAACAGAAAAGTCTATCCTTGCCTAGGGTAGCATTTACTGCTATAAATCATGACATGCTGGGTTTTAGCTGTGGCTGGAAGTTGAAATATGTCTCCTTTTAACTTCTACCCAGTGGTCCCAGTTCTGCCCTCAGGAACTAACACAGATTAAGTTGAATCCCTCTTCTGTGTGGCAGCCCTTGAACTGTCATTATAAGGGCGCTCTTCACTTCAGTACTTCGGCTCCTCAGTTCCTTCAGGTTTTCATTTGGACACGGAATCTGCACCCTGAGCAACGCCCTGATTGCCACGCCCTGCCTGGGCTCTAATTTGTCAGTCCCTCTTGAAATAGAAAAGCCGCCCAAGACCCAAGTTTCTAGAATGCTATGACTGGTGGAGGTGAGGCAAGATGCACTGTTTCCTCATTCTGTGGACTGGATATTGATGAGGAAAACTTCAGATTGCTAACACGCTTGTTAAAGCAACCCTTCATACAGTTGGTGATTCCAAGGGGTCATAATGTAGCCACGTTTGGAGATATTTATCAAATGGACTTTGTAAATCCATCTGTCCCTGTGCAGCTCTCCTATTTAACTTCAAAATAAAACTTCACATCACTTATTGGAGCAGCAGCAAAGATGTCTATCACATTTCATGGGGAAAAAGAAGCATTTATTATTGGCATTATACAAACAGCCAACATTCACTGAGCTCTAGCTATAAGCCAGACAATGCGCTAATCTTTTTAATGAATTATATTATATCCTTTTTTATAAAATTAAACCATTAATTTTTAAATAAAGCAATTCCAAGAAATAGCAAGGCATCACATACTATTAAAGAACATAATATGAAAAGTAAATCTTTCTCGATGGTTCCACAAAAGTACAGATTTCCATGTTTCTATATCTACCAAATATTTTCTGCAAATGTTATATGTCATGTTTTTATGTTATATTTATAATATCAACATCTTAGATGTATTAATTTAACTAGTTCTTGGTCATCATTTTGTCACATTGCAAACATGTTCATCTAACAGCTGCATGTATTTTATTCCCTTTAATTCTCATTCCCTTTAATTCTAAGAACAACCCTATGAATAAGGTCTTATTATTATATTCATTCAGTGTATGGGAAATTGAGGTTTAAATAAATGATTGCCTTGCCTAACAGCACACATCTGAGAGTAACCCTGCAAGGGTTCGAGTGCGTCTCACTCTATATAAGCTATCAGTACCCTGTCTAGAATCACAGTTTTCACAGGCGTATAGTGCAGGACTTCACAAGCAGAGTTCTGAAGTGCATAACAGACTTCCTTGTACTCTTGGTACAACGAGATTTTTTTTTAGATGGCTCGAGCATTTCATTATAGCCAGAAAGGTTAAAATAGCTCGGGCTATTCTGACCCAGTCCAGCCTCTGGAGTGTGTGGACATTAACAGTGATGTGCCAGATTCAGATTACAGAATGAAATGATGTCCACATCCATGAGCATGGTTCCTCTTTATACAATCTCCAGTGTTTTTTTTTTTTCTGTTGCACAGGTGCCTTTTGTTTTTATTTATTTTTAACAGAAATTGTTACAGCTTCCAGGAATATCTCAAGATTCATTGAAAGCCTGTGTTTTCTTTATTAGCATTTTAACATTTTTATTCGCTCACTTTCAGAAAGCCATAGTTGTGCCTATCTCCTGGACTCATATGCCATCGTTGTATCTTGAATAAAAGTGCTAATTGAATACAGAAAATATTAAAATATGATTATGAGCCTGCTAGAAGAATAAACATGTCAAGTGTCAACAAAATATTATAAGTCTGCTATGCGTCAAACTGAGTCAAAATAGATTGCTTAAATTTGTTCCTCTCAGTGCCTTTTTGAAAAAGTGAGAGTGATACACCTGTTATATGAATACGTTCACTTGCACCAAGGGTGTTCATCCTCATAATAAATAAATTAAGAATTTCAGTCCTCTTGCAATTCTCAGTTCAGTCTGACTGATTCTGGCACCTCTCTAATCCAATGCATCCACATGATACTGCATGCTGCATTATAGCACATTAATAGCTTGTAAAGTAAAATTGATGCCAAGTGATGGACTGTGTTCCTGAAGCAGTGACAAATTTATCAATGATAGATGCATTAATGGGTACGTTGAATTGCAATAAATACAAATGCAGAATAGCAAATTTCAGAGCATTAAAAATGTCACCTGTGAGTTTAGGTATTTACGAAGCTGAGCCAGCTGGAAACAGGAGTGGTACGTTCCTGTGAGCCACTGCTACCATGGGATTCCAAGGAAAGCAGAGGCCCTTTCATCAAATAGGTCAGGCGGCCTGCAAATTGTTGTCACAGCTGTGCCATTGTCAATTAGGACTCCAACGCCTCAGCCCTTTGTTTTTCCTGCTCGCACATCTAACCGTACCTCTTCTCAGGGCTTGGGTGCTTCACGCCCGCAACCTTTCCACCTCCTCGGTGACTTTCCTCAAATGTTCCGATTCATCTTCCAGGCATTGATCTAAAACGCAGAGAAGTGACATCAGGGAAACATCTCAGCTACTTGAAAGGCACTGCTATTCCTTCTGGGCTATTCTGGCATGTCAAACCCAACAAGCCAGGCAGAAACGCTCCATGCTGTTACACATTTGCCTCTGATGTGTCTGGTGCACCCGCCCAACCCTGCTGAACCCTAAAGACTTTGTTTAATGTCAGCAAAATCTGGCAGGATATCAGGGCCAGGGTGCAGGGAAGGACAGAAGCATGTGATGTGGTTTGTCGTCATGTTCCAGCGAGAACAGCAGCATCAGGATCAAGTCACAGATACACATATGACAGTCCGAAAGGCAGTGGGTCTAGAGGAATGCGTTACTGAGCTAGTGATTGGTTATGCAATATTGGGAAACCTGCCAGCTTGGCAGATCAAGAGTTAGCAACATTTTTAAGTGCATGCCATTCTCAATCCCAAGTTTGATAGTGAGGTGAGTTACAGTTATCCAAATACGCTTGCTTCGTTTCCTGGGCTTTCATCTGCTTCCAGGGTTTTCAGCAATTGGTGCACATTTGTTGTCAGCATATTCAAGCCAATTACTCAATACTCTTTGGAATCGGATGTCACAATGTGCTCTTGATGGTAATAGAAAGTTATCAAACTGGGATTATTTTAGAAGGTTATTAGATTTGTCAAAACAAGAAATAAGTGTTCAGCAATTATAATTCAGTTTACTATGGAAATAAGTTTGTTTATCATTGATTCTGTTTATCATCATCACTCAACCATGATAACTAAATTCTGTATTAAACTTCAGTGACATCCCTCTGTCATTATTATTCAGTAGAAATAAACAACATAAGTAACAACATTAAAGAGAAAAGCAATATGACACACAATGAAATAAAAATACTGATATGGCACTTTTAGTCCAAATGTGAAATTCTTAGTCTAAAAGTCTAGACATACCAAACAAAGAATCATATCCACCTGACACTTCAATGTGTTTCTGGTTGATTATTTGATCAGTTATAAAATATGCAGAAACCATGTCAACCTTAAAATCAAATTTAAACATGTTGCTGAAATTCACCAAGATTTATATGAATCAGTTTGTTTTTCAAAAAATAGCTAAAACTAAAAATCAAGGCAAGTTCATACAAATTACTGAATGGAAAGAAGTAAAAAAAATTATGAAAGTTAAACTTAGATGCCATTTTTGGAATTTTATCCCCCATTATTAATACTATGTAAAATCAGTTAAACAACTATTTGTTACACATTAGTTATAATCCAAGCAACCTTTTAACTTCTGGCGATGAAAAAGTTATCTATTGAGTAAATATTCATTGGGTGTCAGTTAAGTGTCAATAAGGGATTCAAAGGAAACATGTAAGACCCTGAATTCATGGTGTCTTACACACAAAGGATGTTCAAAAAATTCCCCCAAATGGGCATTATCTTTTAATTCTATTTTTCATTGAATGTTTCAAGTATAAAAGTATAATGCAGAGATAAGGGAGAGATAGAACATAGATGTTTTGACAGAAAACAATGAAAGCTATTCGATATTGATGACTATAATACAACTCAAAGAACTAAAATGGAGCTAGGTAAGGTGGTAATCAGTGACCTTTTTGGGGAACAGGCAGGAAAAGCGTGTCTGAAGAGGTTAATATTGAAGTTGAACGTTACAAATGATGACAAGAAGTCAGGCACATGAACACAGAGGAAGAGTACGTCAAGTGGTGGAAGAGTAGAAGAGAAGGCCAGGTGGCATAGACAAGTTTGGCAAATTCAAGTAACATAAAGAAGGCCACTTTGATATGATCATAGATGGGGAGAGACAGAGTGATGAAGGTCTGATTAAAGAGATCAACAGGGTCCAGCCTTGTGGCACAGTGGATTAAGCCATTGTCTGCTATGTCAGCATCTCATATGGGTGTAGGTTCAAGTCCCAGCTGTTCCACCCTGGATCCAGCCCCTGCTAATGTGTCTGGTAAAGCAGCAGAAGAAGGCCCAAGAGCTTAGGGCCTTGCCACCTATATGGGAGCCCAGCATGGTGGTGTTCCAGGCTCCTGGTTTTGACCTGGCCCAGTCCCAGTCACTGCAGCCATTTGGGGAGTGAACAAGCAGATGGAGAATCTCTCTCTGAATCTCTTCCTCTGTATCTCTGCCTTTCAGATACATAAATCTTTGTCTTAAGAAAGAGAGGGAGCTCAGTGGGGGCTAGCTGATCTACAGCTTTCTTAATCAGAGAGGAGTTTGGATCTGGTGACGGAAAACCGCTGGGGGATCTAAGGGGAGTCATGCATGATCAGCACAACTCTCCAAAGATCATTCTGGGTGCTCTGTATAGATCAGACTGAAGTCAGACAGGAGGAAATCACTTAGGAGACTCCAGCCATAGCACATGGGACTATGGTTATAGCAGCAGAGAGGAAAAAAAAAAGTGAAGTTTTCAGGCAAGTTTTAGAAATATTTTTCTTTAAGGGAGAATTGTGCACACTTGCCGAGGAAACTTATATAAAGGTGAAGAGAAGAAATTAATAAGAATGATTCTTAGATATCTTTCCGTGTGTGTGTGTGTGTCCCCTGTTCATCTGAGCCAATGGATGGATACAGACATTATTTACTTAAATGGGACAATCTCATATATGAGTAGGCTCTGATTTAGCCATGCTACATTTGAGATTCTGTGCAGTGAAGGGCTAACTCAGGCTTGGGATATGCAAACTCCTCACATTGAGAATGAGGACTGGTCTTTGACCAGCTCCTGGAAAATAACCTTTAAGTTCTTAAGATAGCCTGGCTGGTCAGACTTCCTTTGTATACCTGGAGTCCTGACCAGTGTTAGACAGTTCATGCTAACACTGTGATTTATGATGAACACATATTTTTGCTTCACTGGAGCCCCAAGTCTCCATGAGTCTGACCTTTGGCAGAGCTATAGACTGAGGAGCTAAGGTTAGTCACACAGGCACAGAGGGATCTCCAGCCAAAATTCTGGGTTCCGAGGCTCGGGCGAGCTTCTCTCTGGCAATACTTTGCATGTGTGATCACACGTGCTGGGAAAACTAAGTGCTGAACACACAACTCTCCAGGAGAGGCTGACAGAAAGCTAGCTGGCACCTGATTTCTCCTGGCCATTGCCTCTTTTCTTTGGCTGGTCCCAACCTTTATCCTTTCATGGTAACAATTACCATCGGTATAGGAGCTTTTCTGAGTTCTGTGAGTCCTTCTAGCAAATCATCTAACTGGAGAGCAGTCTTAGAGTTCCCTAACGCAGATGTTCATTTAGCATCTAAGAGATCTCTTATAAGCAATTGGCTAAGTGAATTGAGGTTTCTGGGAGGAATCAGATTTGAAGATAATGATTTTATAGTAGTTGGCACATGAATGATAGCGTAGCATGTGAGAGGACTATCAAAGAAGTGCCTCTAAAATATCACTTAGCCAGTCTATTCTTTTAAAAAATAATGGTAATGGGATTGATCCAGCTTTCAAGAGCTCAGATTATTAACTCTTGGGAGGTCACAAATGGAGACACAGAAGCCACTCTTTATGGGGACACAGAGAGAGAAGCAAACAGGCATTGGAGGAAGGGGTCTCAGAGCAGGAGTCTCCAGCCCAGAAGCTTGAAGGATTAGTAATATTTCCCTGCCCCTTCAGAGAAGGACCCACAGGCAAAGAAGAAGAAACAAGGTTCATTATTTATTTAAATTAGGGAAACAATAACACAGTGATTTAGCACTGTGGGGAGGGATTCAAAAACCTCTGGCAGACAGAATAATGACTGCACAATGATGTTCACATTCTAATTCCACAAATTTGAGAATGTTACCTGGCAAGGCAAAGGGGACTTTGCAGACAACATTAGGAATGTAGACCTTGAGATAACAAAAGTATCCTGGATTATCTATGCTGTGGGCAGTGAGACACGTCATGATACAGCAGGGTCACAGAAGAACCAATTGGCTGCCTTTGAACACAGGGGAAGTAGGATATGTCAAGGAATGCAGGAAACCTCTGGTAGCTGGAAAAAATGAGGAAGAAAACTGTTCCCAGAGCCTGCAGAAGGAAAGAAGCCTGGCCAAAGTCTTAAAAATTATCCCAGTGAGACCCATGTGAGATTTCTGATGTACAGAACTTTAAGATAATACATTTGTATTATTTTATATCACAATTTGTACAACAGCAATAGAAAATGAACACAAACTTTTTTTTTAAAGTGTTCATTCTCTTTCATCAACTGGAAATATTCTTCCTTCTAAAACATTCTCTTTGACTAATGTACTCACATAAGAACAACCTGACAAGTATAAATAACCACCCTATAGCACTTGAACACTTGCTGTAATATTGGATGTTGCAGCATTTGGAGTTGAGTAAGTGTTCATTAAGGATGCCTTTACATGATTTTCATCTAATTGATGCCATTCAAATATACTAATTAGAGAGCACTGTAGAAGTCAGGAACCCAGAGAGAAAAGATTCTATACACTCACCCCCAAGTCAATCAAACAGCCTGCCTTCTATATGTTTTATGTATTGATTGTCTTTGGAATAGTAGGCTTAAATAAAAGGTCTGTAACTGCTAAGAAAGTTGGAAATCTAGGAACCTAAGTCATTTCAGTTTTGAGCAAGTCATCCCACTTCTGGTAGTCTATCCAGAATAAACCTGATTGACAATGGTGCTCTAATACTGCTTACCAGCCACACTGATCAAATGAGGGCTCCTTTAGGTGCTACTTCAGTGTAAGCTCCACACAAAATGAAAAAATAGCATTGCTATCTCCAATGCCCAATGCATTATTAAATGATTGAAGCTGAAGTTCTCAAATGCATTTCACAGAATGCTGGTATCGTGAGATGCTGCAAACCAAAAAAGTTTCTGTAGTCAGATAAATTTGTTGTTTTCTTAAATTCTTTTTTTATTTGAGAGACAGAAATCTTCTGATCTCCGAATTTACTCAACAATTTCCCACAAAGCCAAGCCTGGGTCAGGTAAAATCTAGGAATCTGGACATCAATTCAGGTCTTCCATGTAGGCAGCAGGGAACCAACTCTTTTAAGCCTTTCCTGCTGCCTCCCCAAAATTGTGTTAGCAGGAAGCCGGGATCAGGAGTTGGTGCTGGAACTTGAAACCAAACACTCCCATGCAGCACATGGGACATGGGCTTTCCAAATGCAATGCCAAGCACACCGTTCAATGATTTTTTTTTTAAATTCCTGAAATGAAGGTAGCTAGCTGTATTTTTTCAAACCCATATTTCCTAAAGTTGTATTACCACCAATTCTCAGAAGGTGGAGGGCAAGGTGACAGGACATTCTGTGGAGCTGGAAGACGAACTCAGAAATGCTTTCTTAAGCTATAGTCAGGGAAAGAAGACATTGTCAAATACTCATTTTTTTGAGTCGAGAGAGTTTTATTCTAATCACCTACTTTTCTTTGGAGAAGTTAGTATTTTGTGTTAATGATATAGAAATCCCTGACACAGCGTGTGTATTGTTATAAAATTGTGTGTATCTGTGTTGTTTTTCCTTCAGTGCTGTTGATCTCTTAGTCACTACCTGGTCCTGCACTTGATTCTGCTTTTTCTCTCAGGTTGCCCTGGGTCTTGAGCTCTGTGGATCTGGCTCAACTCTGAAGGCCACTTCTCAGCCTGAAACACGATTGGAAGAGTAAACAGCTTAAGGACGTCTAGACATGTCAGCTTGGGAGTATGGAAACCTGACTGAGCCTGGATGCGCCAGGCTGTGTGAGCATCCTGGTTCTCTACAGAGAGAAGACGAAGTGCCTGGCTCTGTCTCCCTTTAGGTCAGCTGCTGGACCTGAGATTCAAGCGGCCCTTTCTCAGCCATGTCCTGGAATAAGTTGTCAGGATTTTTCATCAAGGGCATGACGGCTGATACTGCCCTCGTGTTCTCTGGATACAGGACAATTCTCTTCCTTGGGAAGAATTTGTAACTTGATGAAATCCTTGTTTGAAATTATGATAAGTAAATCTCTTAACACAGAGATAACATTGCTGCCTTTATACATCCCTGGATTTTAATGAAGTCATTAAATTCATTTTAAAAAAAAGATAAAGCCAGATACCAACCCTGACCTTGAGTGTCTCATTGACAACCACTTTTCATATAATACAAAACATAACTCTGAAGAAAAATTTTGGCTAATTTTTCACTGAAAAAAAAGAAATAAGGGAACCTCTGAATTATTCAGTTCTCTCATCTGTAAAATGAGGGAATTTGGTTAGAATACTACTAAGGTCCCTTACACTGTTAACATTTATGACTAATAAAACATAGCCATTATATAAATTCAGACTTCTATTGTGTTCATGGTTAGTAATAATGATATTAATCAAGTAGTTCCATGCATAATGCACCACAAATTCCATTCTATCCAATTTGCTATAATTCAGACAATGGTAAGGTGTGTATCTCAGCAATTTTGTGAAGAGGAGTGACAAGGAAACTGCTATTGAAACAAACAATGATGCAAGCAACCAATGTTAGAAGGCCACGGTGTGGTGCAGGGGGTAAGCAAGCTTTCCATATCAGAGCACTGGTTTGAGTCCCAGCTGCTCCGCTTCCAATCCGGCACCCTGCAACTGTGCCTGGGAAGGTAGCAGAAGATGGCTCAAGTTCTTGGACCCCTGTCACCCATGTGTGAGACCAGGATGGAGTTCCTGGCTCCTGGCTCCTGGCTTCAGTCTGACTCAGACCTGCCTGGTACAGTCATTTGGAGAGTGAACACACAGATGGAAAATCTTTCTCTGTGTATCACACCCTCTCTGTCTATCTCTCTGCCTTTCAAATTAACATTAAAAAAAACCCTAATTTTACAATTGTACTTCAAAAAGATCATGGAAAATGGAATCAAAGGGCAGGTTTATTTTGGTGCAAAAATATTTTGAAATTCATATGTAGCTTTCTTCAAAATACACTTTTTCCATAAGGTTATTGAAGGCCCGCCCCTCTTCTATAAAATTTGTCTCCGTTTTCTGCTTTACTTGTTATTCTCTTAACTTGGATGTCTCAATTTCATAAAGCAGTTCCAAAATTAGTGGTTAATTTTACTCTAGATATTTTCCCTGGCCACTGCTGACTTGTATTCCATGGAACTAAGTGGAATTTAGGGTCCTCCTTGACAGGTGCATTTGTGGGCAACCTTAGAGGCAGACGTCAGGATTCAATAGCCTGGAAGGGGTTTGATGGCTCTTTCCTGGGATTTTTCTTTCCTGGAAACACTGAAGAGTAACCCACTGGCCTGAAGGATGGTCTCTCCATTATTTTCTGGTGCTGTTAAACTTTCTTCCCTGGGCCAGCGCTGTGGCATAGTGGGTAAAGCTGCCACCTGCAGTGTCAGCATCCCGTATGGGCGGCAGTTCAAGTCCTGGCTGCTCCACTTCTGATCCAGCTCTCTGCTGTGGCCTGGGAAAGCAGTATAAGATGACCCAAGTCCTTGGGCCCCTGCACCCACATCGGAAGACCCAGAGGAGGCTCCTGGCTCCTGGCTGCAGATCAGTGCAGCTCCGACCGCTGCGGCCAATTTGGGGACAAATCAGCAGAAGGAAGACCTCTTTCTCTCTGCCTCTCCTCTAGCTGTGTAACTCTGATTCCTAATAAATAAAATAAATCTTTAAAAAATAAACTTTCTTTCTGAAAGTGCAGTGGGTTCTACATAGTTTCTCCAAATTGCATGTGATTCAGGTCTGTTTAGTACTGACAAAGATTAAATATCTACATCACGCTAAGGAGTATAGCAGGCCTTGGAACCACAGAGAAGCAATCAGAAACTTCACTGTGTACATTCATTTACCCAGTAAGTACAATTTGAATTCAGAATGCCAGTACCCAGTAGATACTCAATAATTTCCACTGAGAGAAAAATAAAGATAGAATGGTTATTGAGGGTGAATATTTGGTGCAGCAGTTACAATGTCACATAGGATGCCCACATACCCTACTAGGGTGCCCAATGTGAGGCCTGGCTCCGCTTTTTTTTTTTATTTGACAGAGTTATAGACAGAGAGAGACACAGAGAAAGGTCTTCCTCCCGCTGATTCACTCCCCAAATGGCCACCATGCCTGGAGCTGCGCGGATCTGAAGCCAGGAGCCAGGTGCTTCCTCCTGGTTTCCCATGTGGGTACAGGGCCCAAGCACTTGGGTCATCTTCCGTTGCTCTCCAGGGCCACAGCAGAGAGCTGGACTGGAAGAGGAGCAACCGGGACTAGAACCCGGCGCCCATACGGGATGCCAGCACCACAGGCAGAGGATTCACCAAGTGAGCCATGGTGCTGGCCCTCAGCTCCTCTTCTAGTCCAGATTCTTGCTAATGTCCTCCCAGGGAGGCAGCACATAATGACTCAAGTATGTGTGTCCGTGCCACCCATGTGGGAAACCCAGATTGAGTTCCTGGCCTCTGGCTTCAGCCTGGTACATCCTTGGCTATTGTGGTCATTAGGGACTGAATCAGTGAATGGAAGATCTTTTCCTGTATGTGTGTTTATGTGTGTATTTCAATTACACTGAAAATTCATTTAAAACAAAAAAAAAATTTCTTGGAACCTGTCTGAGTAGATCATAAAGAATACATACAGAAGGAAAACTAAAAGCCTATCTAGAAAATAGTGTGATTTTATTCCAACTCTCCATAACCCTTGTTCAAGTACTGGCATAGCAGTCAAGTTAGGGGGTGTGCTTCTGTTTTCACCTACAACCTGAGTGTACCACAGCTGTTTTCATCTTGAGTAAAAGATCAACTTATGGAATCCGTGGGGGACAGCTCAGCCCTTGTGAAAGTTTTGTGCTATAAGATCTGCACAGCTCACTGCTGCTCAGTCCTTGTTCATCACATCGTGCTGTAGGCATAGAGCCTCAAAAGCCAGCTCCAAGAAGGCTCGTAGCTGCAAGGGCAGCAACGGAAAGCAGAGGCAGATGAGCCAAAGCCGGCAGGAGAAGGAGCAATGCAGTAGTGAGCACGTGTGCGGAGTGTGTCTTGGCCCTCTTCTGCTATTCCAGTAAAGGTCCCTCCCTCTCTGGGGCCATGAGAGAGGGCAGGACACAAACACAGGAGCAACTGGAGAGGGAGGGACCCCTAACAAGGTGCCATGGGAGAGGCAGATACCTCACACAATGTTGACAGGAGAGTGTACAGACCCCAACACTGGGGCTAAGAGAAGGCAGATCCCCTTGAAACAAGGGATTTAGAAAGGGAAGAGACCCCGGAACCTGGTGATGTAAGCTCTTATAATTTGGGAACTTTTTTTTCCCAAAGTGTAAGAAATTCAAGATCAAAACTTCTGGAAGCAGCTTACTATTGGTGAGAAGAAAGCATATGCCAATTACTTACCTTTGTTTATTCAAAAACATTCAAACTACATTAAAATTTCAGTTCCCATTTATATGTTAGCTGCATATGAAAATTTAGAAAGAGTCTCATAATGCAACTCAATCATATCCATAAACACTAGAAACTTATTCACAGCATCACTAATACAATATTTTGGGCACATTAATCTTTATTTTCTAAAACCAAACTTTGCTCTCAGACTGATACCCATAGAGTCATTCCAGAAAGCATTACTTGCATAAATTCCAAGTACAAGATTCAATACACTCTACAGAGAAGAGTGGTAAGCAAAGATCCAAATTTCTTAACACCAAATTGGTGACACATTAAACCAACTGTTTTGTCTAAAAACAACAATAAAAACTGGAATATATGACTTTGGATGTTTTTACAATAGACAAAATGTTAAGTGTTTGAGGAGATAGATATATTTACACTGACTGGACACGGCACAGTATGTACATAAATCAAAACATCACATGATACCTCCACATATTTTCTCATGTATGTTAAAAATGTTTTAATAGGCATCCAGCTCTCTGCTGGTTGCCTAGGAAAGTAGTGGACTATGACCCACGTGCTTAGGCCCTTAATCCCATTTGGGAGACCTGAAAGAGGCTCCTGGATCCTGGTTTTGGATCCACCCAACTCTGCCCATTGCAGCCATTTTGGAAGTGACCCAGTGAATGGAAGACCTCTCTCTTCATCTCTCCCTTTCTCTGTCTGTAACTCTGCCTCTCAAATAAATAAATCTTTTAAAAATGCTTTAATAAGAAAATTTTAAATTCAATAAAGGTAGTTAATGTTTTATTGCTAATGTTTTAATATTTTTAAAAGATTTATTATTTGAAGGGAGGAGTGCCAGAGAGAGAGAGAGAGAGAGAGAGAGAGAGAGAGAGAGAGTTCTTCCACCCACTGATTCACTTACCAGGTGACCTGACTGCAACAGCTGGGATGGGCCACATCAAAGCCAGGACCAGGAACTCCATCCTGATCTTTCACATCCTGGTATTTCTGGGTGGCAAGAATTCAGATACTTGAGCCATCATCCTCTGCTTCTCATGCACAATGATAGGGAGCTAACACGGAAGTGGAGTGGCTGGGACTTGAAGTGGCACTCTGTTATGGGATGCAGGTTTCCCAAGTGGCAGCTTAACTCACTGGCCACAATAATGCCCATTCCTTTAAAATTATGTTTAAAATTAGAAGCACTACAGTGGATTCTCCTACTCCTTGATGCTCTGCAGCATCAAGGATAAAAAATATTTTTTTTTTTTATTTAAAGACACAAAACCTCATTTTCAGAAGGTCAATCTTGCTTTTGCTTCCATGGATCCTTGTGTTTATGTTGGCATCTCTGCATGACATCAGCACCCAGAAGATAAGGGGAAAGGAAGCAAAGGAAGAGGAACCTCCACTCCCACCTGCTCACTCTAACACCCATCGATCTATTTTTTTAAAATTTATTTATTTATTTATTTATTTATTTATTTGAAAGTCAGAGTTGCAAAGAGGCAAAGGCAGAGACAGAGAGAGAGAGATGTCTTACATCTGCTGGTTCACTCTCCAAATGGCTGCATTGGACGGAGCTAGGCCAATCTGAAGCTAGGAGCTAGGAGCTTCTTCTGGTTCTCCTACGAAGGTGCAGGGGCTCAACGACTTGTGCCATTTTCCACTGCTTTCCCAGGCTATAGAAGAGAGCTGGATCAGAAGGGAAGCAGCCAGGACTCGAACCTGAGCCCATATAGGATGCTGGCACCACAGGCAGCTTTACCCACTACACTACAGCACCGGCTCCCCATTCATCTATTAACCCTTGTTATGAACCTTTTGAGTGTAAAGAATTACACTCACTTTGAGGCTAACTTAAAAAGATACATTCTTTTGAAAGAGTTCACAGTTTTCTTAAAGCAATGACAAGCTGACAGACTAGAATTTGAGCCAAGGGAGACCTATGCACACTCCTTGGTGTCGAGAGGAGTGGGTGAAGTTGAGATCAGAAAAGCCTTGTTGGAAGCTTGGGCCAAGCACTGAAGCTAATTCAAATGAGATAGGTGGGCAGGAAGAACAGGTGTTCCAGGCAGAGGGATCAATACAGGCCAAGATTCAGAGATGTGAGAATGTGCAGGGGGTGCAAGAACAGAGCTGCGATAGAGTAGGAGTAGGCCTTTAGCAAAGGCGGTGGAGAGACACGTTGGGAAAGTGGCACAGTAAGAAATGCTCCATAGAAAGCTGACTCTGGAGTCTGGCTTTATAGTGCTGCATGTTATGTTCCCAGTTGCAATGCCAGCATCCCATATCAGAGCACTGATTTGAGTCCTGGCTGCTCTGCTTTCCATCCAGCTCCCTATTAATGTACCTGGGAAGGCAGCAGAAGATGGCCCAAGAACATGGGATACCAGCTTCCCATATGGGAGACCTGGAAGGAGTCCCAGGTTCCTAGCTTTGATCCGGCCCATCCCAACTGTTGCAGCCATGTGAAGAGTGAACCCATGGATGGAAGATTTCTCTCTCACCTCTCTGTCACTCTGTCAAATAAATACTTCCTTTTTTTTTTTTTTTTTAAAGAAGGCTATTATTAGGGATTTCGTGGGATATGATAAAGAAATTCGAGGGAGGGGTTGGCATTGTGGCACACTGTGTTCAGCGGTTGCCCCTGATGCTGGTACAAGTTCCAGCTTCAGTTCCTCAACTTCCAGTTCAGTTCCCTGCTAATACATCTAGAAATACAGTGGACGATGACCCAAGTTCTTGGACCCCTGCCACCCATGTGGGAGACCTGGGTGGAGTTCTAGGCTCCTGACCTCAGCCTGGCCCAGGCACAGCCATTTGAGGAATGAACTAGCAGATGTGAAGTCTCCCTCTCTTTCTCTCTGTTTCTGTATGTGCGTGTGTGTCTCTCTGCCTCTCAAATAAATAAAATAAATGAAAAATTTAAAAAAATAAACTCCAAACTGGAAAATGACCTGTATAGACACTTCTCAAAGTAAGACATGCAAATGGCCAAAAAATATGACAAAATTCTCAATGTTACTATCAGAGTGATTAAACCACAGTGAGGCCAGCGCCGTGGCTTAACAGGCTAATCCTCCACCTTGCGGTGCCGGCACACTGGGTTCTAGTTCCAGTCGGGGCGCTGGATTCTATCCCAGTTGCCCCTCTTCCAGGCCAGCTCTCTGCTATGGCCTGGGAAGGCAGTGGAGGATGGCCCAAGTGCTTGGGCCCTGCACCCACATGGGAGACCAGGAGAAGCACCTGGCTCCTGGCTTCGGATCAGCATGATGCGCTAGCCGCAGCGGCCATTGGAGGGTGAACCAACGGCAAAAAGGAAGACCTTTCTCTCTGTCTCTCTCTCTCTCACTATCCACTCTGCCTGTCAAAAAAATAAATAAATAAATAAATAAATAAACCACAGTGAGTTATCATCTCACCTTACCTAGAATTGTTATCATCAAAAAGACAAAAATAAGAAATGTTAGCAAAGATATGCAAAAAGAGGAAATGCTATGCATTCTTGGTGAAAATAATAATTAGTATAGCCATTATATGGATGTTCCTCAAAAACTAAATAGAAAACCAACTTATCCTGTAATCCCACTACTGGGTATATATCCAAAGAATAGCATTATATCAAGGAGATACCTACATTCCTATGGTCATTCCAGCATGGTTCACAACAGCCAAGACATACAATCAATGAAAATGTTCAGTAACTGATGGGTGGATAGAAAAATGTGGAACAAAATGGAATATTAATCTCCAAATAGCATGAAATCCTTGTCATTTGTGGCAAGATGGATAAAGCTGAAGGACATTGTATGGCATTTTCTCACTCACAGCTGGAAGCTAAAGCAGTTGGTCTCACAGTAGAGAGTAGAACAGTGGGTACCATTGGCTAGGAAGTGTGAGAGTGGATAGAGAGGTTAGATAACAGGAAGCAAAGTGCAGCCAGATAGCAGGAGTACATTGTATTGCTCTAAAGCACAGTTGGGTAAATATTATGGAGGAAGGAGGGATGAAAGGGGAGAGAGGGGGAGTCAAAACTTTTGACTGAAGAATAAAAACATGAAATTTTAATTAGAAGCCTAATATGGACTTCATCTGAAAGAGAAACAGTGAAAATTAGTCAATTGCTCTCTTTGAGTTTACACTTTTAAACTATTATTTTTTAGAGGCAGGGACAGAGAGTGAGAGAGACAGAGGAAGAGATGGACAGAGAGCTCCCATTCCTGGGTCACTCCCCAATGTCCACAATGGTTGCAGCTTGGCTGGGCCAAACCTGGACACCAGGAACTCAATCCAAGTCTTCCACATGGGTGGCAGGAGCACAATTACTTGAACCATCACCTGATGCTTCCTAAGGTCTGCATTAACAAGAAGGTGGAGTTAGGAGTCAGGGCTGGGAGTCAAACCCCGGTATTCCCATGTGGGACCATGGACATTTTAATTGCTAGGCTAAGTGTATATTCATATCACTTTCTTTTATTGCTCCAGTATTTATTCCTTATAGTTATATGAGTGTAGTGATATGACTGTAACTTGTTCTGTTTTTATGAACCCAATCTTTGGGAAAATACCATGTTCATATTACTATGCATCTTACATTATCAAAATACTGATAAGAACTGAATATTTCATTATTTTGAAAAGACGCAAAGATAGTGCTGTCTTATAAACATATTTTATTTGAGGTGACAGTTTCCAGACCCACTCATTCAAGCAGGAACTTCATTATTTCTGGCAAAGATCCCAGAGGAGAACTCCATAAGTCAAAAACTTAAGTATCATTTTTTTCAGCACAAAACATTGCAAAGTTGCCAAAAATGCTAAACATGCACACAATCCCAAATCGATCTCAGGAACAGTAACGGACATAGCAGGTAAAAATTTATTATCCCATTTCCAATAGACTCAATATTTATTGGTATATCCATATATGCAGAGATAAGATTGACCATGGACAAGATGTATGCAGATTTGTAACTCTCCAGTAGAACTTACGTCTACAATTTATTGCACAGAAATTCTTTGTAAAAAATTAATCTGTTCCATGTTTTTTTAAAGAACCACAAACTGGATTTAATGAGAACCCAGGAGCAAAATAAATAATTCTTGCTTCAGAGCTTACTAAATTAAACAAATTTTAAAAAATACTGAAGAGGAAATCAAAGTACTGAAAAGTCTTGAATCATAATGGTAGCACAGACACATCCTATCACTTTCACCTAACTTTTGTCAACCTTAAATTCATGTAGGTGAAATAAGACTTAATTTTTACTTTTCATGTTCTTTTGGAGCTAAAGACTTTGTGTGCATTGTAAAGAGGACTGCAAGCCCTTTGAGACCAGGGGCTGTGCATTCATTGCCTGAGGCCTGGCCTCCTAGGATCCTCTGGCAGAATATGATTCACTAAACACTGGTTGGATGAGCAAGTGAATGGAAGACGGAAGGAAATAACGAAATCAAAAGTAGAACTTAAACAATATACTGATAATTCAGAGAAAAGTGTTCATTGATAGGAGAGGAAGGAAGTAAGGCTCAAAATCCTGAGTTATTAAAATTAATTGTCCACTCTAATTGAATTCACAGAATAACTTGACTTAAATTCACAGGATAATTTCTCTTCAATTACAGACACAATCATCTGATACAGGCACTGTGCCAGCATGAACACTGGGTCACTGTGAACACTGAGACTTAGCCCTGTGTTATTTGACTTTCGCTTTTTCCCAGCAGATAAGATTACATTTTACCCATGTAGAACTTATATTTATGTCTGCTCATCTCCATTTTCCTAAGTACCCAATGAGTTCAACAGAATGGTTATAATTTGATCAAGTCCAAATGCAATTTCAATTGGAGAGGAGGAATAAGTTCAAGACATCTATTGTATTGCATGATGATGGTCATGAGTGATGATGTATTAACATTTTATTTAACCACTTATGATGTATATATACTTGAAAGCACCATGTACATGATAAACACATCTAATTTTATTTGTCAGTTAAAAGTAAATGAACATAAAGTTGAATTAAAGTATGTTTTCATCTTAATTGCCGATTAACAAATTTTAGCAATATGAGATTTTAAAGCATTTACTGTATTATCATGAGACATACCTTCTAACATGTTTATTTTCTTGCAATTAAAGAGATAGCTGTTTCTGACTTAAAAATATGAAAGAAAAAGTACATAATGTTTACATATCAATTAAGATAAAAAGTTTGTGATATTTTTATTTTACCTTAAAATCAACATTTCTTTGTTGCTTAAAAATTTAAGATTAATCACCAAAGGAAATAGGAAATAAATGTATTGTCAAAAATATTAAGCAGTTCTTTATAGGAACATAGATTAGGAAATAAAGACTAGATCTATTTGGAGTGTAAAATTACAGTATCTCTTCCTGATATGATTCTGTGGCCTCTACAAATATATGTCCTCATTACTAACTATTGTAACTTTCAAAGTCTATAGTTTTAAATTATTTCACCACATAGAATGAACTTAATTCTCTAGAGACAAACACTTATGGGTTTACCATTGTTTTAACTAGCATTTATTCTGAAGAAATAGATGAAAATAGTTTATAGGATAACATTTCATCTAGATTATGCCATGTATAGTTTCACAAACTCCAAAAATGTGAGTTTAAAAAATGACACTACACTTTGTTCAAGCATTTTTGATCATATTCTTCAATCTGACTCCTAAACTGGCCATCTCCTTTTTCATTAGCGCCCTTAGTATGAAAAAAAAAATCATTACGTTACTTTAGTATACTTGAATGATGGAAAACTTGAAGACTTCAATGCAACAAAGTTTAACTTACCTTAAAAGACATTATTTTCATAAACTCCAATACGACTTTGGTTTTCGGGTCAGAAGCAATACAGAGATTTCCCTCTCTGCCCCCTCCCTGAGCACCAGTGGGTGGATGGTTCTCTTTCTGTCTGTGAGAAGTTCAGGACTCTCAGAGTCGGTCCTCACTCCTGATGCCATACACACCTTTTCTTGGCACTTCATCTGATCCCAGGGGGAAATTCCTGCAGAAATTTCCTTCTCGGTAATCTCTTGACAGATGGCTCTTCTGGCAAGAAACTGAACTCTTAGGAGAGCTTTAATAGGCTTTTGTTCTCCCGAATCGCCTGCTCACAGGTCTTGTTTTTTAATTGCACATTGGATGATGCCTCGTGTCCTAACAGGCCGGAGAATCATTGCCCCCTTGTAGCATTCCCAGTTAATCTGCTTTTCTGTTTTCTGATTTCTAGACATTTGTGAAGCTGGTTTCCCTTTGATATTTCGTTATTTTCTTGCTCCAATTTCCAGAAGCAGTTGGAATAAAAGTCTCAATTATTTACTTTAAACAGCAAACTGAATAAATATTGAACTGTTTAAATACACATAAAGTAATTTTGTACAGGCATTGATAGAGCTGTAAAATAGCAAAACAAATCCTTTCAATTAGTGGTTTTCTCAACATCAGTTGTATTCCTATGATAAATGTCTTTGTTAGGTGGTTTTTGCTGTCTCTCTGTCTGTGTCTCTCTCACCTTTTTAGGGAAGCCCAACAAAAATATAGTCGAAATCAGAAGGTCAATTGTCATCTAGATGCTGTTACTAAAGATGGTAAAGAGAACACTCATGCACCAATTTTTTCATTTCCATCCTTATATATGATGACAATAGGGATTATCCAAAAAGAGATAGCAAACAAAAGTGCAAATAAATTTAGGCAGGGGATCTGAGCCAAGCATAAGCAAAAGCAAGGAGTAGTGAGAGCCATGGCTAACCGGTGTCTACTTATACAAGACAATGGCTGCTGGCTCCAGCTACTCACTGGCAGGAGTTCAAGCTCTACATTGTTAGATCTGTTTTTCAAGAGAATCCCCATATCTGGAATTTCTTGTGAAAAAATCTCATGCTTTTTAAATATTGGAGGACACTCTGGGAGCCAAGTCCAATGCCTGTGGCCCAGCCTCAGTGTGAGCACTGTCACACAGGGACTTGCTCTGGAAGAAGCTGAAAAGAAACAAATGCTCCTGCCAAAGCACTTCTTTGAGTCTGAGGCCTCAGTTCCTTTCTGACGTGTGAAAACGATGAAGATAGCGCAGACCAGTCAGGTTAAGGGAAAAAAATCCTGCAATAATCCTCAAAAAAAACCCTGAAGGACAGGGTGGGCATCTGGCACAGCCCTGAAGATGCCACTTGGGACACCTGTGTCCCATAGCATAGGACCTGGCTTGAATTCCAGGTCCACTTCCCATCCAGCGTCCTGCTATCTCACACCCTGGGAGGGAGCAGGTGATGGCTCAAGTATTTGGGTCCCTGCCACACATGTGGAAACCCAGACCAAGTTCCTGACTCCTGGCTTCAGTGTGGCCCAGACCCAGTTGTTGCAGGCAGATGGAAGATTCTATCTCTCAGCCTTTCAAATAAAATGAAAATAAATAAATAGCTTTTTAAAAACCTGAGGGAAAACATTAGCTGAGGAAGAGTTAACCAGTATGGGGAAAGGACAGATGAAAAGTGGATGAGAAGGACCAGTTAATTAAAAAAATAATAATAAATTCATGAAGAGAAAGTGAGAAATTCTACTTTATTTCATGTGCATTATTTTCTATCTAATGCTAATCTACGTCAGAGTTATTCTGCTATTTTGTTCTAATGAACACAATGCATGCTAAGCACGGAAGATAATTTTTATTACATAGTTCCATTACTAGTAAAGTGCTAGTTTATAATCTGTAATGTGTCCAGAAATATACACACGCATATTTACACACAGACATTTGTACAATTTTTCATACATCTGCTTCTGCATGATATGTATGAGCATATATATTTATTTTATAAAAATAATGTACTTATTTTCCCCTCAATATTGAAAATTTTACCAACTTTTCCCCAAATTGTCTGTAATTAACAAGCATTCATTCATATTTGTACATGTGTCATTTCTCATGTGAGAATATGGGCACATTTCCCTCCCAAAAGATTACACTAACTTGAAGATCTTTCTCCTGGCTAGCTCGAAGGGCAGGTTTGTCAGCACCTCCCCAGTCGGGAAGCGATGGGGATCCAAAGCTGCCTGGCTGAGGGCTGTGGACCTGGAGACCGGCATGCGGCCTTGGGCCTCTCCTTCCTTGGGCCTCTGATACGGGGAATGCTGAGTAAATGCTTCCTGCATTGCTATCTATTAAGATGAGAAAGCAAGAAAATCCGACCTCTGGTGAACTCTTTGAGAAATAAACTTTACAAATCAGTGACTGATTATGACATACACATAACTAGGAAGAGCAATGTGATGCCAAGGCTGGCACCCATTGCAGCCTTTTTTTGGCAGTACAAGTCATAGTTTGGACGTTTTGGCTGAGAACGCCCTTCCATGGGGCATGATTCAGGAAAGACCTGCTATATTCAGTGTGTCAGACACGGCTCCTTTGTAACCAACTCAGGAGTGAGTCAATTTCTTCTCCCAGAGAATTCAGGCTGCCCTCTGTGAGAAGTCCTCCCAACGGACCCAGAATCCACTGAGGGATACTGCCGACATAACCTCAGTTTCCAATCTATAAAATGGGAATGATGGTTGTATGCTGGCCTCATGCTTGTTTCATTATGAAGAGTGAATACAAAATGTTTAGAAGATTACCCGGAATTAATAAATTTTATATAAATTTTCATCATCACTGTTGTACTTTAATACATATAAATATTTCTCTAGTTTTACAATACAGATTATATTATAATAATTTATACCTTTGCTGTATTCACAAAAGATTAATTCTTTGATAACAAGATCTATTTCCCTTCATTTCTTATATGACAAAAATTGAGCACATTGTCTAGGAAATATTAGGCCTTGAATAATTTTTTTTTTTTGATAGGCAGAGTGGATAGTGAGAGAGAGAGACAGAGAGAAAGGTCTTCCTTTTTGCTGTTGTTTCACTCTCCAATGGCCGCCGTGGTTGGCGCACTGCGCTGATCCGAAGGCAGGAGCCAGGTGCTTCTCCTGGTCTCCCATGGGGTGCAGGGCCCAAGCACTTGGGCCATCCTCCACTGCACTCCCGGGCCATAGCAGAGAGCTGGCCTGGAAGAGGGGCAACCGGGATAGAATCCAGCGCCCCAACCGGGACTAGAACCTGGTGTGCCGGCGCCGCAAGGTGGAGGATTAGCCTATTGAGCCACGGCGCCGGACTTGAATAAATATTTCTTAAGTGCTGAGTATTTGAGAAGAAAGAACAAGGGAATAAATTTACAGCCAAGTCATCAGGCTGAATCGCCTTGCTTCATGGTCCCCTTTCTTTTAGTTTTTGGCTCTAGTTTCCATTTTCTAATTGGCTGTACAAGTCTTTAATAAACATATGCACTCCAGTTAAATTGGAACCAACAAAGCCTATACCCAAAGTAAAAAAAAATAATAATAATAATACTTTAGACCTCAATCCTAGAAAAGGCACTCATTGTCTCATGCCATTTTCCCCATATGAGGAAGCAAACATGAAATCATGTGTGTTACAAAGGATCTACAGCATGATAACTGCTACTATTACTGGAATAGGCAAAATATTGGTCATTGGTTAAGGGAGTATATTTAGTTTTGAATGAATGCTCATTATTTAGCTTCTGAATAAGAGCACTATTAAAATCTCAGGAGGGGGCTGGCGCCATGGCTCACTAGGCTAATCCTCCTCCTGTGGCGCCAGTACACCGGGTTCTAGTCCCGGTCGGGACGCCGGATTCTGTTCCGGTTGCTCCTCTTCCAGGCCAGCTCTCTGCTGTGGCCCGGGAAGGCAGTGGAGGATGGCCCAAGTGCTTGGGCCCTGCACCCACATGGGAGACCAGGAGAAGCACCTGGCTCCTGCCTTCGGATCAGCGCAGTGTGCCAGCTGCAGCACACCAGCCGCGGCAGCCATTGGAGGGTGAACCAACGGCACTGTCTCTCTCTCTCTCTCTCTCACTGTTCACTCTGCCTGTCAAAAAAAAAAAATTTGCCCAAAATTGGAGTTAATAACTGGTACAGCCAAAATTCAATCGCAATTTCAGTGAATTCTGAAATATAAAACATGTTCCTTCAATAGACAAAAGCAAACTTTGACTGTCATAGAATTGAGAAGCTCAACTAATAGAAGTCTACACTTGGGCAGACACAGCATTTCTCTAGGACCCTCTATGGAAAATCACTGCCATCCCAATACTCCCTGTGGATCTAGCTGACACACTATATAAATTGGAAAGGGATGATCGCATTCGACTTAAAAATAAATCAGTCAGAGCACACTCTCATCCCAGATTAACATATAGCTACTTATCAAAGTATTGCGATAATTTCATACTTCCTCAAGACCCCCATGCACCCACTTCTGCCCTCTACTGAGACCCAAGCCTCCCAGTAATCCAGCAGCCAAGGTTGCTGGCGTGACAGAAGTCTCTACGACTGAGGAAGACTGTTGTGGTACCCGAGGTTGATATAAGCTTTGGACTCATCCCATCCTTTCCCCTCTGTAAATATTAAGAAACAGCATTTGATTCAAGTACCCAAATATATCCCTGCTTATCTGAAGGTAAAACAAACTAGGCATAACACATAGGGGTGTCCAATTAATTGGCAAAAAAACTGGATATTTAAATATTTAATGAATTCATGGAGAACTCAGCTAACATGCTACTGTGAAAAGTCTAGAATATTGAAAGATAAAAAGATATTCTCATTAGAAATAATACTAAGACCAGATGTTATAAGGTTTTCCTCTGCAAATCACATCCTCATGGACACATTTTTTTTTTTTTTTTTTTTTTTGGCCTTTAAGTAATCAGACCAACAAAAATTGTCCATGTTTCAAACCAAGAGTTCAGGGGGCAAGGAAAAGACCCCAAAGGCTAAGAAGAAGTCCAACTTCTGGCTATAAACTTGCCCCAGAATTCTATAAAAACATAGCCTACCAAACTGAGGTTGAGGACTGGGCATTTGGCACGCTAGCTGTAGAACACCCATATCCAATATCAAAGTGCCTGAGTTTGAATCCCAGCATTCAATTCCATCTTTCTGCTAACACACGCCCTATGAGGCAACAGGTGACAACTCAAGTGGTTGAGTCCTTTCGCCATGTGGGAGACCCCTACGGAGTTCTAGGCTCTTAGATTCAGCACCAGCCGAGGGTTGTTACAGGCAATTAAGGAGTGAACCATCAAACGGGAGTTCTGTCTATCTGCTTATCCTCCTAACCCTATGAGTGTCTGTATGTCTGCGTGCATGCTTCTCAAATAAGTAATGCTATAAAGCAATTAAAAGTGTATTCAGCCGACGACGCCGCGGCTCACTAGGCTAATCCTCCGCCTTGCGGCGCCGGCACACCAGGTTCTAGTCCCGGTTGGGGCGCCGGTTCTGTCCCGGTTGCCCCTCTTCCAGGCCAGCTCTCTGCTGTGGCCAGGGAGTGCAGTGGAGGATGGCCCAAGTGCTTGGGCCCTGTACCCCATGGGAGACCAGGAGAAGCACCTGGCTCCTGCCATAGGATCAGCGCGGTGTGCTGGCCGCAGCGCACCAGCCACGGTGGCCATTGGAGGGTGAACCAACGGCAAAAGGAAGACCTTTCTCTCTGTCTGTCTCTCTCTCACTGTCCACTCTGCCTGTCAAAAAAAAAAAAAAAAAAAAAAGGTGTATTCAGTGAGGTGCCCCTCCCCCCCCCAAAATAAAGATTACAGTCACCCTAAGTCAGCAGTGAAGATTTCATAGAAACAGGAAGTTAAAGCTGTAACAAAATATTATATAAAGGCAAACAAGCACAGAACAAATGAAATAATGCCTAACAGGAAGGAATCTGAACCAATACAAACAACTGCAGATAGTCTTATTGGCAGACTTTCAGACACAAAATTTGAAGAAGACAGAAACACTTAATTGTCGAGTAATACTCCTTAAATGATGTTTTACCTCAAGAAAATCATATCAGTAAAGAATGTGAAAATGGTTGGGCAGCTGCGTCCACCCCTTCGAACCAAAGCCCAGCTGCAGAAAGAAAAGCCAGCAATGGAGAGGAGACAAAGAATAATGAATGAGAGGATAAAGTCTGGGAAAAAAGAGAGAAATTAAAATGAGACAGTGAAAAATTAAGCTGCAACCCAAAAAGATAGGCCAGAAAAAAAGCTTTAAAACAAACTATAGTAAATGTAATTTAGAATGTTTTTAAACTCAACTATTTGAAAACAAGTCTTTCTGAAACTAATTTGTAAGACTGGCAGATCCTTGAAATTTGTGTCCCAGTGGTGGAATGACTGAAAGCACCATGCACTCACCATGTGGGCCCCCTGGTCTGCCAACAGCTATTTATAAAGTGGGCGTAACTCAGAAAGTGGACGAATATTCGCCTATTTTTCTCGCTGATATCTGACAAAAACAGAGTACAAAGCCACTGTGGTTCTCTGATACAGCAAAGGGGGAGATACATTATTTTTGTTTAGCAAAGAATGTGTTGAAATTATGATGGTAATCTAAGTCTTTAATATTTTACACTTAAAAAAAAAACGACTGTGAGGGAAATCAGCCCAGTGGATAGGCTGAGAAACCAGAATATTTATATCTGGAACTCATTCTGCCTCTTCCTCACTTTGTAGCTTGAAGGAGTTTCTTTGAACTTCAGGTTACTTGTAACTGAAATGCAAAAAAGGATGATGTCTAACTCAGGGTTATTGTGAACCTTACTTGACTAACCTCTGCAAAATCCTTTGCAAAGTGCTTACCAAGGGCTCACCAATTAATGATAATAATCCTGCTCTGGATTGTTTAATATTTACTAGTTTGTTGATAACCCATGTGACATGACTAATAAGTCAACAACAACTATTAATAATCCAAGATCATGTCTAGAAGAAGTCAATAAATTAACATATGTTGAGCATTTTCCTGCAATTCACATTGCAATGGATAAGCCAATGGAGATGATATGAACCCTGCCCAAAACATGCTAAGTGAAACAATCTGTGACCAAGTCCACTGAAATTTTTGTGTGAAAGTAGGTAATACAAAAATCTAAGTTCAATCGATGTTAGAATGCAAGGTAGATCAGTAAGAGCTGGGCTAGTCTAAGAAGGCTTCAGGGACAAAGTAGGATGGATGACGAAGACAGGCATAGATCAATGGGACAGCTTTCTGAAAGGGGTTTGATGTTAGCAAGACTAGGGATGGATATGGAGTACATGTAAGAATGCCTTGAAAAATATGAATGAGCAAGGGATGTTCTGCAGAGGTTGGAGTAGATGGTGAAGGCTTTTGAGAGCCAGAGGATGCTTTACTTGAAATACAGTGAAATAAGAATTGTACACCAGGAAAAGAGGTGGTGAAAACCATGTTTCATAAAGAGTGTCCCTGTTGGGGTACACACATAGGTCACAATCAAGAGAGAGTGTTGTGAGAAGGCTTAGAGTATACCATAATTATTGGGGTGTGACTTGATAGTTTACTAACTTAGGATGTAAATCTGAAAGGGTGAGTAGCCTTACCATGAGGGAAACAGGAGTCACTGGAGGACTTTAAAGAGGAAGATGACCTATCTGATCTTTTCATAGGTCACTCTGCTCAGTTGAGAACAAATTTGGAGGACCATTGAGCATACCGGTGAACCTGGTAGGAAATCAATTAAACAGTTTAGTCCCATGAGAGTAGAACATGTGAGAAGCACAGTAGCTGGCCTAAGTATGGTGTGGAGAAATTGCATGGGAGGGTATCCCAGGCAGTTACACAGGGGTCAGCCCATAGTTTCATGCTCTGTTGCCACAGTCTTGAAATTCTTAATAAGTTTAAATGCAGAGCCCCATGTTTGTTTGTTTGTTTTTTTGTAAGATTTTTATTTGTTTATTTGACAGGTAGAGTTACAGTGAGACAGAGAGAGAGAGAGAAAGGTCTTCCTTCCGTTGGTTCACTCCCCAAATGGCTGCCACGGCCAGAGTTATGCCAATCCGAAGCTAGAAGCCAGGAGCATTCCTTCCTTGGTCTCCCATGCAGGTGCAGGGCCCAAGCACTTGGGCCATCCTCCACTGCCTTCCCGGGCCCCAGCAGAGAGCTGGACTGGAAGAGGAGCAACCGGGACCAGAACCTGGTGCCCACATGGGATGCCAGCGCCGCATCCCATGGATGGTGGAGGACCAACCTAGTATGCCACTGTGCCGGCCCGGCAGAGTCCCATGTTTTCATTTTACACTGGTCCTCACAAATTATGTAGCCAGGCCTGCTTGTGAATGCAGAAATGGCATGATTTACTGATGTATGGGAGTTGGTAAGAAGAGAAAAGAGAGGAGTCATTCATTACTCCCAAGTTTTGGTCCAGGGCACTTGGAAGAATGGATTTATTGAAATGGAAAAGACTGGATGGCACAGAATTCTGGAGGATCATAAGTTCATTTCTGGACATAGAATGTTTGAGATGTCTATTGAGCATCCTAGTAGAGATATCTGGAATTTGAAGAAGCATTTCAGGTTGCAGAAATAAGGCACATCCAAAAGTTCATGGGAGATGAAATTAAAATATAAGTTTATTTTTAATGCAAAAAAGTTTTGAAACTCATGAATGCTTTTCATGATACACGCTTTTTGTGAACTTTTTAAAGACCCCTCATATACATGAATTTCAAATTTTTTGTCATAATATATTTATGTTTTTTAAAAAGCTTTTATTTATTTCAAAGGCAGAGACACACAGAGAGAGAGAGAGAGAGAGAGAGAGAGAGATAAACACTAGCTTTCATCTATCGGCTCATTCTCCAAATGCCCACAATAGTCTTCGACATTGATGGCAGGAGCCTACTTTCTTGACCCATCTCTGCTCAGGACCCTCTCAGAATCCACATTAGCAAGATGGTGGAACCACAAGCTTGTGTCCAGATACTCAGATATGGAACATGGGCATCCTAACTGCTAGGCCAAACGCTTGCTAGTGCTCAAGAATCAGTCTGAAGAATTCAACGTTTGGATGGGTTTGAAGTTATAAAACAACACATAGGTAGTCACTGGTAAGAGCTTTCTCCCTAGAGTGGTGGTATGAATTCAAAGAACTGGAAAACTACAAATATGGACAACACTTAGAGTTACTTTGCTTAAATGAATAGGAGACAAAGCGGAGTAGCTGGAAAGAAAAGGGAATGTTGGTACCACAGACAGGGCAGGGAGGCAGAGGGTTTGGGGTCAAAAAATGAAGTGTGATTTTAGATTACCAGCTGGATTTTAAAAACATTGAGTTTGAAACTATAATGAATCCCTTAAATAGAAATGTCCAGTAGGCATCCAGAAAGATGGGAATTTATGTCTGAGTAGATAGAATTGAAATTATCCATAGTTTAGACTTTATTCACACAGAGGTGCAATCTGGGGCTGTAAAAATAAATTAGGCTGGAAGAAAAGTGTAGAGAACAATAGAAGATTGAACAAACCAATGTTCTGAGTAAAGTAATAAAACAAAATCAAAAGCACTGGGCTATATTCCCAACCTTAACTCCATTTAGGTGTAGATGTATTTCCATTGGCAAATTAAGGTAATTATCTGAATAATTAAATATCCACACAAAAGCTTTAGTTCAAATTAGCTAGATATTTTACACAAAAAGAGGGTCTATTATATATATGAGAAAGTCTATTATTGGATTCATTTTGTCAGCTTTTCTCAGTCTACATAGAAGGATTACAGGTGATTTCTCCTCTTTAAATGAGGCTCTTCAGAAATAAAACAGGCCAAAAATTGCTACCTGCTGATATGTAGGATCTCACCTTCTACTTGGATTTCTTCCATCTAAAATTCAGTCCTTTAGTACAAAATGAAGGCATTAATGGGACGACAAAATCTGATCTACAGCATCCTAAAATGTGTGTAAGTTTGAATGAAAGAACTGAGCAGAAACGACTGCTTTTCACCAAGGAATCGGCAAGATCCACACAACCCACCTCTAATGGGCCTTGCCGCCTTTAAAACAAAATCAAAGGGACAAAGGCTTTCTGAGTAAAAACATATCACACACAAGCATGTCCAAGAGAAAATGAAGGCCCATGCACAGCTCTGGAAGCAGAATGAAACGGGGGCCCCTACATGGCTGGAGGAAAGTTAATCATAGTACTCCCTGAAAGGAAGTTGGTGCCAGCAGCTCATACCTCAGCAGGTGCACACTACTTAGAGCAAACGGAGCAGCTCAGATTGAGGACGTTGGATGCTTGTATTACTATCCTTTGTTTTCAAAGACGATCATGCAGACAATGATCACTGTCTGAGGATCTTAATCTAAGAAGCATTATATGGAAACATAAGAAATGTCACATTGGAGCTGAAAAATGAGCCTTGTAGCTGCTCTGACGGTGTCACCCAGGGACATTCTCTTGCAGAACATGGATGTAACCCCAGCAACCAGGAGGATATTATCACTTCTTTAATCTCAAAGTTCTCCCCCCATTTTTTGAAGTACTTTAGTAAAGAGCTCAAGAAGAGGACCTGGGAAATCAGCCAGGAAAACACACGTGGCATATAGTCCTGCTGGTTCCATGCCAGGGAAGGTGGACATGCCTGGGAGTGCTGGGGGAGGCTTGGGAATAGAGACTCTTCACCAGGAAAGCCAGCAAGTCAGTGTTCCTGAAGACATACTGACAATGCTCTCTCAAATGACATCATCAAAGCATAGGTGGCCATTACTTGTTTTTGTTTATTCAAGATTTCCCACACCTATCATTCCGGTCACCTCTCTGGTCTTGGCCTGGGCTTTCACAACATTGGCATTGAGGCTTTCTCAACCAGATTCCCGCATCTGAGCCACAGAATTTAGAAAACAATAAGACCAAAAGGGCATCATCATTCTAGGAGCAGAAGAGACAGGTTCATTCGTTATGCACTGGACTGGATTATGCATTCATGATGGCTGGACTGTGACTAGGGGTGCAGGATGAGATCCCCACAGATTGACTCATAGATGCTAGGAGATGGAAATCATCTTCCTGCTGTGTCAGGTCGAAATGATGAAAGCCCGGTACCAGCGGTGAGCGTTTCCTCAGTCACACAGCATGTCTGCATGGGGAGAAGGAGACCGCCTTACAAGGAGCAGAGCAGAATGAGAAAGAGGGGGAGTTAGAGCCAGACTGAGAGCCAAAGAGATCTGACCGAATTGTTGGAGTCCCTTGATGTGTGGAAACCAAATTGAAATCTACTGTGAGATAACTGGTGAGGGAGCCAGGGCTTCTGTTTCTCTTAAAATGATTTTGCTCTGGCTCCTATCACATACAGATGAAGAGTCCTAAATATCATAGGCATGTATAGCTGTAATAAAGAAAAACTCTTTTAAATACCAAAATCTTCTTTAAAATCACACAAATTTCCATTTTATTAATAATAGTAATAATATTTTATACCCATTATATAAGATTCTGCTGACAGCATTACAATAATTAGCCTGTGGCAATCCTATCAAGTACGAATTGCATCCATTTTGCATATTAAGGTTCAGATAGATTGTAAAATCTGTCCAAAATTACATTCTAGTAGAAACTAAACAGAGGTGAGGTTTGGATTTAGCTGTATCTGAAATTCACATTTTTTACCATTAAATTATTTTAGTAGGCAATAATATTAAAAAAAAAATAAGCATAAGCATTAAGGTTGCTATTGACCTTCCACCTGCCACTGGATCCAAGGGCAGACTCATCTACGTTCTCTCTTCTACCCTGTCTGCCCCAACATCCCTCTCTTATTCTGAATTTTAAAGGGGAAAAAGGTAGACATCAACTAAGTTGTCTGAGGCATAAACCAGAAGTCAGTTCATTCCTATCATTTAATTGTGGGGGCAGAGAACATAAAATTTTGGGGTTTTTCTAATTTCTCATTTACTTATTTGAATTTTTACCCATAATTGGTAAATTATTGAATGTGTCTAAGAGGTATAATGTGATGTTTTAATACCATTGGTGATTGATGTTGAGCTACATTGTGGGATGGTTACACCACGCTAACTAAAATATCTATCACCTCACATATCTGTCATTTTTTGTAATAAAACCACGTAAAACCATCTGTTAGCTATTTTTGAATATGTTGTTATTAACTATATTTCCTCACTCTTGACTAACTTCCACAGTGAGTCCCCAAAACTATTGATTCCACTTTACTAAAACGTTCACGTCACATCAGCACACAGCTGGCTACTCAGCAGCCTCTTCTGGTCTCGCCAAGTCTAATTCTCTCTGCCCAGCTCCAACCCTTACCTTTAATTCACCTTGCACTCATGTGTTAGAAAGGTCTTCCCACTCCTGCAAACTTGATCTGTTTCAAACTCTTTGTAGGTTTCCAATAGCACAGGCCAGAAACCTCATGGAGAAGCCCTACCTCATGCTTCAAGCGCCAGCCATACTGAACTCATTGTCAATGCTCCCCATGCCCCATTTGTCTCCTGCACTTCTGAACATGCTGTTCCTTTGGCCTAGAATGCAATTTTTTTTTTATCTTTTTGACAGGCAGAGTGGTTAGTGAGAGAGAGAGACAGAGAGAAAGGTCTTCCTTTTTCCGTTGGTTCACCCCTCAGTGGTCGCTGCGGCCATGCGCTGCAGCCGGCGCACCCCACTGAAGCACCAGGTGCTTCTCCTGGTCTCCCATGGGGTGCAGGGCCCAAGCACTTGGGCCATCCTCCACGGCACTCCAGGGCCACAGCAGAGAGCTGGACAGGAAGAGGGGCAACCGGGACAGAACTGGTGCCCCATTGGACCAGGACTAGAACCTGCTGTGCTGGCGCCGCAGGCAGAGGATTAGCCTATTGAGCCGGCCTTACAATGCAAATTTAGATAAACTCCTTTCAGTTTCAACTCAAATGCTATAACTGAAAAGTCCTCCTTTCATTGCTGTCAAATACAGACTCTCTCTCCTAGTCCCCAGCTTGGTAAACTATTACCTCTCAAAGCAGGGACTTGCTTCTTCTGGGTTTTCTAGAACCTATCTCAATATCTAACCACTCATGGATAAGACTTTGAAAATTTAAATCAGTACATGTTCTTCCAGTAGTACTTAGCTCTGAGAGTTATTTGCACCAACAAGAGAGTATGATTGGAAGAAATTCATGAAAGGAATAATATGGCAAAGACCAGGTTCAACATGAAGGACAAAAGAGTAAGTTACTTTGACTCTAGAAATAGAAGGATCTGGATAGCAAGACCCAGAGCCAGGCTCCATGCTCAAGGTCAAAACTCAAGATGGGGACTTGTAGAACTATTCAGACATAACACAGGGAATTCCAGTAACCCCTGTGGCTGTGCGGAAACCCCAGATGGTCTGAAGTCACATCTCTGAACACCCAAGATGGGGCTTATCCTGCCCCTAGTTTCCCATAAGTGTACACAGCAGGCAGAACAGCAGTAGTAGAAGAGAATGTCTTGGCAGATGACTCTGAAATGACACATGAATATTTATATTGAAACACATCATCTCTATGGAGTGACAGCAAAGTAGGATTCCTAGAGCAGCAGAAATACAAGAGAATCTGGAGGACAGATTTTAGGAGAAAAGTTGGTTTTTGTTTTTCTTGTAAAATATGTAAAGCAAGACTACAGTGAGCAAAACCATAGAATCTTCTCCTGATGTGTGGAAAACTTTTCAGTCGAACAATTCTGGTCATCATTTTTGGCCATGACCCATGTTTGAATTCTGGTGTCCAAACTGGTGTTTCAGAGAGGTCTGTGTTATAACAGCTACCAGAAGTCCCATGTGTGCTTGGGTCATATTTACACTTACAATTCACTGCTTTCCTACTAAATTACCAACATTTTTAAAAATTGAGAAAATCCATTTGTATTATGTCTGAAAATACTTGTGACTTACTTTCACATTTTCCTAGTTCTTTTGTCATCTGAAAAAACACATCTATTTTCCACTCAAAGCTAAATTGGAATATTTGTTTTAAATGTCTTAAAATGATTTCTGGAGAATTAGAGAATTTCTGTTAACACAGAAAATATTTTCCATGATATTTTGCTGGTTGTTTTAAATATGCTAATAATTAGAAATAGAAGTTTAATTAGGGAGACTTGGAATAAGAAGCAGAAAATGTTTTTTCCCAATTTCAATTTATTATTAAAGAGGATTTTTATTAACTGAAATATGAGCAACATTTTAATAAAACCTAATTATTTTCCCATGTTTAAAAACCATGTTGATATCAGCAGTTTTATGGGAACTTCTTGTACTTCCAAAAACAGCAGGTAACTTAAGAGATCACTGGAATGCTAATGGCTATTTTCTATTGTTTTATATGTTTTTTTTTTCAGAAAGTCATTGTGAAATCCATAAAGCAAAACAATAAAGTCTATTCGTAACACTCATTTTTGACACTCATTCTTTAAGTAGAGCCTGAGGCAGACTTTTGCAATGCCCTCCATTTAAAATATTTTATTATTTATAGCATTTTTCTCTCTAATACTTTAAAGCATGATAAAAAAAAAAAGCTTTGCTTTATAGAACACTTATAGGCTAAGTAGACTCAAGCACAACACTATTTGGTGTCCATTAAAAAAAAAGAAAACTGATGTTATGTAGTATGGATGAGACGGTTGTCCTAGCAATTCCAATCCTATTCCTCAATAAAACCAAACTGCTGAGTGTCCATGTTTAAGCAACTAATGCAAGGACCTTCAAACGTTCACAGAACATGGAATTAAAACATATTTGTTTTGGTGTAAAAAATTCAAATCCATGCGTAGTTTTTCATTATATGATTTTCCATGAACTTTTTGAAGACTCATTTGTATGATTGAAGTTGGAGTTGGTACAAATACCTTTGTTATGTACTTTGAATGAACTTACTTTAAACATTGTAAAAATACAATATCCTAGTGGTTAGGAGACGGAACACTGTACCCTGAGATTTGGCATTAAAATGAACATTTTATTCTGTTTGTGGAATCTAAACAAATAATAGAACACACGATTAGGATTATTTTTAAATAAATTACTTATTCCTAAAAGTTTTCAGCATATGTTTATTTGGCTGTATTTAAATAGAGAAAGAAAGGAAGTAAGGAAGATAATAGTCTACATATATATTTGATAATGCTGGGGAATTAGATGAACTCACACAATATTTAGGGATACTATTTCAACAGAGTAGAGAAGAAAGTTCTCCTTTTTTTATTTATTTATTTTTTATTTTTTTGACAGGCAGAGTGGACAGCGAGAGAGAGACAGAGAGAAAGGTCTTCCTTTGCCGTTGGTTCACCCTCCAAAGGTCGCTGCGGCCGGCGCACCGCGCTGATCCGAAGGCAGGAGCCAGGTGCTTCTCCTGGTCTCCCATGGGGTGCAGGGCCCAAGCACTGGTGCCATCCTCCACTGCGCTCCCTGGGCCACAGTGCCGCCGCAAGGCGGAGGATTAGCCTATTGAGCTGCAGCGCCGGCAAAAGTTCTCATTTTAATAAAGATAATTATCCTTGATTGATACAATATTCTTTAAGTGGTTGATATTCTAATGTCAGTGGTGTAAAAGAAATAAGAAGTTCAGGAAAATGACTTACCTATTGTCACAATCAATAGTAAATGCCAGAGAAAACTTAAAGCTACGTGTGTTTAAGGCTTTAGTCCTTGTCTTGAGCCCAGTGCACAGGTAAACTGCCAAATCAAAGCAAATGTTTTCATTCCTGTGTAAGGACATGTCTTGCCAAATATTTTCACACTTTTTTGTTTGTGTCATTGCAGCACTGTACCACTGCTTCAAGCAGAAGCTAAAGTCAAGGGAATGCCAAAGACTCTTTGGTAACATATTTAAGTGGAAGCTCTCCTTCCCTTGCCTACCGTGGCAGGACCACATGCCATGAGAGCTGTCCTGTACTCTCGGGATGGCCACTGAGCCTGAATGAGATGCTGGAATCTGCCACCTCTCCTGTTGTTCGGACTGCAAGCTTCTACACTGAGTGTGGACGAGAGGGAAAGAATCGTAAGTGCAGCCAATGGCCCCAAACTTTCTGCTGCCTCCGTGCTTATCTGCTTTTCAGCTGGATGGCTTTTATTTTTCCAGTTTTAATTGCTTTGTTTGCATTGCCCCATTCCTCGTGGCCGTTTCTAAATACCACTTTAGGAAGCCTTTTATGTTCGGAACATAGATCGGAACTAGATCTCTAGTCCCACAGAGATCTCAAGCTAAGCATGAAAGCCAGTATCTAATGTTTTCCAGGGAGAGATAGTCCCACCCTCTCTGACAGGCCTGATTACAGATCTCACTGCTAGTGGGACCCGTATGGATGCTCCGCGAGGAAAATCTAGAGGTGGCAGGAAAGCAAACAGGAAGGAGTCTTTGCCAGAACTCCAATGCAATGATGACTCATTATGCAACCTGACAGCCCACAATGATGAAGAACACAGTCAAGAAACAGCAACACTGACATAACTGGATCCTAGGCCGATTTGGTCAGCTGTGTAATATTCTCTAGCCGGACAAAGGAGAAAATCACACCACTCACATTTTGTTCACTCAGACTTCAGAATGGATTTGGTCATGTTGGAGCACATCTATTTATAGGGATGTGTGTGTGTGTGTACACCTTCTCTTGATTAATAGGACAGCAAATGAGAATTTCCTACATGGTGTGGCAAGCTCATTTCATAGCCTTTGTATGTTGTGTGTTCATATATCTAAACATTTTACAGGTAAGGGATTTTCTGTCTTATGAAAAATGCCGCTGTGCTGTATTGGGGTCTCAAACGTCCCTGGTACAAACTGGCAGCTTAGTGCTTTTCATTCAGTATCCAGCAGACGCACAAATCCCAGAGCTGAGCTATTGATCCAGCTGAACTCACAGGCAGTATGTCCTTATTCTTCTGGTTCAGTAGACTTGGATGTAAGATACAAAATAATTTGCTGCATTTTTCAAAGTGATTTTCCCTTGGGGTAGGGAAAACACAGAAAGATGCAAAGATATTTCATTGCATTCAACAATAAAGGGAACATTTTAAATGTTTACTGATATAAAGAACCCTTCTTGTTTTATTTTTGAGGTTCACTTTGCTTTATTTTGTGAGTATTGTCCATAATAAAGGCCAAAAGAGTACAATCTTAACGAAAATCCTTTGAAAACAATTTTATCCTGCCTACCATAAGCTAACCTTTTACTCTTTTTATCACTCAGGGTTTGGGGAATAGACTTCATTTTCAAATCAGTTTTTGCTACTGTATGTTAGCACATTATTATTTATGTCTTGACTATTTATTCCTTTTTATAACTTATGGATCATGTCACTCTCAAGATGTGAAAGTATATTTTTCTGTTGCATATGAGAAACAAGGAAGAAGAAGGAAGATGGAGAAAGAGTTCATGATCTCTGCTACAGAATAAATTGTGTCAAGGTCCTTATTCATTGTATTCTATTTTTAGAGACACAGCATTTAAGGGTTCAGAAAGGTAGCCTAAATATTTAATATAGTGACGCCAGTGAGCCCTTCGCATTCAAATCAGAGCTTGACCAAGACTTACAGGCTAATGGTCAATGATATGCTTTTGATGTTTAGTTCCTTCAACTTTAAAATGACTCTATGACATTAAGTCAGTGAGGCATTTTGTACAATTTTGTTAAGTAGGAAGCACTCGAAAAAAAGTACCTAATACTCATATTATTAATAGCAACATATTGGTAGCAATAACAGCAGAATCATGAGGACACAAAATTGTAGCTCAAATGCAAACAAGTCATATTGTCAAGAAAAACACATACTGCCTCACACATGTTAGATACTGTCATAGACATTGTACTGCGCACTGGGGGATACCAATTAAGAAGAGTAAAGCATGATTCCTGCCCTTAAAGAACTAACGATCTAGTTAAAATGATGCATGAGAAACACGTTTAACACAAGACAATTAAGTATCAAATGAATAATAAAGGCAGCTGAAAGGGGGTTTGGAGGAGACAGAGTTTATAGAATGGAATAGTAATAGCATTCATTATCAGATAACAATGCAGAAGTAGATTGTGTGTGTGTGTGTGTGTGTGTATAGATGGAGAGAGCTGATTCCTTCATTATTTTTGTCTACAGCACCTTATACTCATCCATAAAGAGAGATAGCAAAGGAAACATAGCCATTTTGCCATTCTCAGTAATTCCAGGATATCAATTTCCATTTGATGAGCTGATAAAAAAACAATCATTAAAGAGCAAGTTCAAGCAAGAATTTGAGTAGCCTCAGAAACTCAATGTCAAATATTAGATTACTGTTTGCTTCTAAGAAATTCATAAAGCTAACATAGCTTATATCAATAAGAAATAGTAGAAGTGATAGTCTTTTTAAACAATGCTAACCATGGGACTATCACTGTATATTCAATAGCCCCTTTGAGCAGTATATAGTGTCCATAACACTGAACCAACAGTCTAAGTGTATAGAGAATGTGAGAATTACCTTCTAAAAATCATCTTGATGATTATATCAAGTAAGTGCTAATGAATTATTAGCAGTATATTATTATTGGTGTTATGATTTATATTTGTATTATTATATATCATTATATTACATATGATTTGTTGAGTTTCAGGGTACCAAGGTAAACTTATATCCATGAAGATCCCACTTCTTGCTCAGTCCCCACTATGTTCATATCATCTCAAACTGGTGAGATTTGAAGTTAAAGACTAAAAGAGCCATACAGATTTTAGTTTTATTCCCTGAGATCTATGAAAATATCTATTCCTTCAATACATATTTTAGATGAGCATACCACAGTGAATATAATATAGAAATAGTACATATGTTGTCAATTACATCTATGTAAGAATTGTTAGGTAATAAAACATGATTTGAGAAAAATGAAGTAGAACAGTACACGGGTAGGGAGATTCTTTTTAAAACTCTCAAAGGAAATTTCAAAATTGAACCAAGACATCAGTGAAGTGATAGGACAAACTACTGAAAGAAATCCCAGGGGAAGATCATTCCAGAAGGAGAGTCCCCATGCTGAAGTGGATTTGGGTTGTCTTAGGAACAGAGAGAAGTGTGAGAGACAGGTGTGATAGAACTACAATCATATATGGTCTTTTTGAAAGAATTGTATTCTGAGGGTAAAGGTACTTACTTTTTTTAAGCAGGAGAAATGTGTAAAATGACATAATTTTCCAAAAAAAAAATCATTCTGGCAGGGCAGGGAGCAGGTGTTTACCTGGTGGTTAAGATACTCGTGCCCTACATCAGAATGCCTGAGGTTGATTGCTGGCTCTGGTTGCTGACCGAAGCTTCCTCATAATGCACACCTTTGGAGGCAGTGGTGATCGTTCATATAACTGGTGTTCCTGCCATTCACATGGGACACCTGGGTTGAGTTCCTGGTCTCTGACACTTGCCTCAGCCCAGCAAAGTTGTCACGGGCATTTGGGAAGCAACCTAGCGGATTGTGGATCTCTGTCTCTTCTTCCCTCTGAAATAAATATTGCTTGTGTGTGTGTATGTGTGTGTCTTCCTTTCTTTCTGTAATTGTGCCAGTGGACAGAAGATCTCTACGTGTTTCTCGCTCTTGTTCTCTCTGCCTTTCAGTTAAATTAAATTAAATCTTGGAGAATCTTCGTGGATGTGGACTCTCCAGCATTAACTGAACTAGATAACTCCATGTGAATTAGAGCCAACTATACATCTAAATCTTTCTAGAATACCTGACCCACAAAATTACAAGCAAAACAAATTTTTACCTTCAATTACCAAATTCTGAAGTGGTTTTTGTGCATTTATTGATAACTACAACATAATATGTATTCCCTTCTCTCTCCCCCAAAATGAAGGTCAAAATTAAAGAAGTTTCAGTTTTGTAGCACTTGGAATCTGGCACTGTTAAAACTAGAATCACACAATAGTCACCCCAGACAGCAAGCTACAGAATTAGACCTGCAGTGTCTCCTACTCTTACAATGACTGGATATAAAACATGTATATTCTGTATCTTTTATGTGTGTGTATGTGTATGTGTATACTTGTATAAAAGATTCCAGAGTTCATTAAGCTAAAAAATGAGATACTTCTTATATTAGTAAAACTATTTTAAAACACATTTTAAGGCTAATTACATACCCAAAAATAACACAAGTATAACCATACAAATATTACATTGTTTTATTTTTATGTGAAAAGTATCTGTTAATATTTGCTGCTGTAATTGTGTGTTGTGAATGATTTAAAATGTTCTTCTTAGTTTAGTTAGCAATGCCTGCATTGTCTTTTTAACATATAGGGTTAACAAAATTTGGGAGCAATAGACACTTGCAACTGTCTAAATGCTGTTTAGGATGCCCGCACCCCATATTCAAATTGGCATGCCTGGGTTTGAGTTTTAGCTGCACTTTGATTCCAACTTCCTGCTAATGTGCATCTTGGGAAATATCACATGATGTCTCAAACAGTTGAGTCTCTGCAACTTCATGGGAGACCTGGACTGAGTTTCTGGCCTCTGGCTTTGTCATGGCCCATCCACAGCTGTTGCCAGCATTTGTGGACTGAACCAGCAGATGGATGATCTCTGTCTTTGTGTGCATATCTCTGCCTTCAAAAAAAAAATGAAAACAAATAAAAATGTTAAAAAGAATAATGAAAATTTTAACAAATAAAAATATTCCTAATATATTGAGATCTTTCTCAAGCCAATAATTAAAATTTTAACAAATCATATGAAAGAGAAATGAAGGCAAATGACATGCAATAATCTAAAGAAGCAGAAATATAAATAATCAGTTAGCATAAGAAATCTTTAATTTCTCTAGTAATAAGAGAAATAAAATTATATCAGCCATGAAACTCTGTATTAACCTAGAAGATAAACAAATGAATAAGCAAACAAAATCAATCATCATCAATATTGATGAGTACTGGAGTAAATGTCCATAATCTGGTGACATAGAAATGGTTTCCAGGGCCGGCGCTGTGGCGTAGCAGTTAAAGCCACTGCCTGCGTTGCCCGCATCCCATATGGGCACTGGTTTGAGACCTGGCTGCTCCACTTCCAATCCAGCTCCCTTCTAATACACCTAGGAAGGCAGTGGAAGATGGTTCAAGCACTTGGGTGCCTGCACCCAAATGAGAGACCTGGAGAAAGCTCTGGACTCCTGGCTTCAGCCTGGTCTCACACTAGCTGTTGTGGCCATTTGGAGAGTGAACCAGCAGATGGATAATTCTCTCTTTGTGTTTCTCCCTCTATCTCTGTAACTTTGCCTTTCAACTGAATAATTAAATCTTTTAAAAAAATGGTTTTCTTCATAAATGGAGCCATCATCAAATCAGGGTTCCCTTTATAACAAACGAATTCCCTACAAAGTTCTCATCATGAAAACAGCATTTATTTATTCTAACTCTTAGTATTAAATGGATAAAGATTTAATTATTATATTGTCACTTTTCAATACTTTGAATAATTAACGCCACTTTTCAAAAATTCATTTTAACATAGAAATCCCAGTCAGAATTGATATAGATGATAGGATCAGCTTAGTGATTTCACAAATTCAGGCCCAGTGATGACCCAGATCCCAACTAGATATATTTGAACTTGGGAACCTGAATATGTAACAAACTCCCAGGAGTTATTGAGAAATGCCAATTTGAGAATCATTGACCCCAGAGGAAACAAACACAAAAGTGAAATCCATGACTAGTGTACCTGCAGAGTCATAGACATGATTCAGGAACACACTGCTGCGGAACAGCAACCCCTTACATGAGGGCGTTGTCACTAACAAAGGCCCTTGAACAATCAGCCTAGGAGTCCAGAGGCTGGTCCCCTAAGTATGGACCTCCTGTTTAACAGCTGACTCACTGAACAGCCATACTCACTGATGCTGAAGTGGCTGCAGACAGATAGCTGCAGGGATGAAACTAGGCACCAGGCAAATTTGGTAAAGACAGCAGGAGACTAGCTGTGCCCTTCTGGGCAATTCTGCCATAACTGACCCTGCAGCAGAGGACACAGGCTGTTTGGATTCTGTCTTTGACTTTATTTTCCAGAAAGTTATGAAAGTATCCAATTTTGCAACCTCTGCTTCTTGCCATATCTTCCTGCCATCCTGTGACCATAAATTGCATGTCAATAATACATGAGTATGTATTCAGATTCTTCAGTACAAAATAAAGAATTCATACATCTATCTCAAAAAGCTGTAGCTAAGGATCCTTTTTCTTGCAGATATAGACAGAGAAGAATGGAGGATATAACGTCTGACACAACAGTGGGACACTGATGACAATAAAGTATAACTGAGTATCTGTCAGCCTGGTTCTGGCTTGTTTGTTCACACTTCGGGCCAGTTTCATGAAAGAGAATAATAGAACTGTATTTTTCCATTTGTAGGGTTGTAAAAGAAAATGACATTTTTATTTGGTATATGAATAGTTTCCAATAGTGTTTAGTTTCTTTTGAAGCCAGTTTAAAAAATATTTCTGAGAACTTTAATGAATTTTCTTAAGTAACACATTGTGCTTTTATCTACGTTTTCGGTTTTTCAATATACAAAGAGGACTTGCCAAGTCCTATCAGTATTTCCGTAAAAGTCCAATTGTAAACAAAGAGTAAATACAAACGCCAGGATTCTGTTAAAATTCTACTAATGTGTCTCTACTAATGTGTCCCCTGCATACGATGCAGTGCTTGAATTGGGTTCTTTGTGTCCCTGTTTCCCCAGCCGTGGCCAAGTGCATTTTGTCTCTCACTAGTGCCCTGATGATGATGATACAATAGTGAGCATTCATTGCCAAGGCCTGTACAGAAACATGGTTCAAGATCTCTTCATTGTGTCCTTGGGGTAACCATTCCTGTGAGTGATGTCCTCAAGGAGGGACAGCATAGAATTTTGGCTCTTTTGACAGCTACAAAATCTCTTTCATCCCCAATTTTTAAAAATATAACCATTTTTCTTATTTATTATATAGAAACTGTGTACATGAATGCAAGACATTTTAAATAGTATACTGGGATAAAAGGAAAATAGTATTTCTGCTCCCCTGTGATGTGCATAGCTTTGGAAAGTTTGGCTAGTATTTACTTTTATTATAATTGTGGTGAAGGGGAAATTGAATTCAGAATGTGTACGGAATGACAAAGTAATTCCAAATAGCAGTTATATTCATATTCATCACTGATCAGCAAATGGGACTGATTATAAATGTACTCTGAGAGTATCAGAAAGGCACTGTTGATTTGCTTTACATAGATAAACAAGCCACATAAAAAATGAAAGCACAATGTTTTCGGAATTGTAAGTGATTAAACATTAATGACTATAAAGCTTAGTCAAACACTGAAAGTCTTAAAGTCTTCCCCAGTACATCATGTTGAGTGTCAATGGATAAAACAGAATGCCAATATTAGTTGGAATGTTCTTGAAAAGAGTTAAGCCTTGTCAATAGCTATAAATGTACATGTGCCAATATCTAAAAATCTATCAATGTCAACACAGTGTTTGTAGAAGGCTGATTGGTCTGACCACACCAAAAATATTCTGGTTCCAGCTGGAACTGAAAATAAACAATTCTGAACTGATTTTATAGCCACTTACTTGCTTCTTTTGTGCTCTGTATATGGATTTTGGTATTGATATAATCAAGTATTTTTTTTATCTATACTAAAAGATGGTAGGGAGAGGATGCAAAAATCAACTTTTTGTTTTAAATTATCACATTGATTTGATCATAGATGTATTTTGGTGACTATATTTAAATATTGATTTATCCATCTAATGTTAATTTTGCCTTCACGTAAGAAAACGTACTGCACTTGAAATCCGAGACCTGCGTTCTAAACTTTGCTCTGCTGTTGATTAAATCAAATGCCCTTGTAAAACGTGTCACTTAACCTATTTGAGGCAGTTGCTCTGGCTTTAAAGTAGTAGGTTTTCTCTCAACTACTAACAATTTTGAAGGATCATCCATGTGAGGTATTGTTCAGATGCTCTATATAAAAGCCTAAAAAGACTGCAGGTAAAGTTAACAAGTGCCATGCTAAAGTACAACGACTTTGACACCTGACACTATGATTATTCTGAGAGATAAGGCTGTATTTTTCCAGGAAAATATCTCGATAGATGTTCTAGATTTGAGACTGGAAAAGGCTTGGAGTTGATAAGAAGAATCCACAACTGTGGGTGCTGGAAACCCTCATGAAGGCAAGGGGGAAGAAAAGTTCCAGAGAAAAGAATTATGACAGAAGACCACTTTTTTGTGAGCTTTGATTTGTCTGTAAAATGTTTTCAACTCTCTCCAAATTATATGTATTTGGATTTTTGTGTTAACCAGTGAAAGATTGATTTTCAAGGGCATTTTAGCTCAGGGCAAAAGGGAGATACCACCTGCAGATGTCAGAATAGGCAGAAACCGAAGAGGCAGTATTTATTATCAATGAAGAAGAAAATCCTAAGCTTGAATTGATTTGACCAGTAATATGCTCTGGAACTTAGGGTTCTAGTGAAATTTACCCTGATACTAGACAGCCAGGAGGTATCATGGTCTACCTGCACACACAATTAATATTCAGGTGAAGTAACCAAAAATTCAGTGAGGTGGCCAGTGCTGTGCAGTAGGTTAATCCTCCACTTGCAGCACTGGCATCCCCTATGGGCGCCAGTTCTAGTCCCGGCTGCTCTTCTTCCATTTCAGCTCTCTGCTGTGGCCTGGGAAAGCAGTAAAAGATGGCCCAAGTGCTTGGGCCCCTGCACCTGCGTGGGAGGCCAGGAGGCACCTGGCTCCTGGCTTTGGATCGGTGCAGCTCCAGCCTTTGCAGCCATCTGGGGAGTGAACCAACGGAAGGAAGACTTTCTGTCTGTCTCTCCCTCTCACTGTCTGTAACGCTACCTCTCAAATAAATAAATAAAACCTTTTAAAATAAAAAATTCAGTGAGTTATAATATTATAATGATACTAAGAGAGGACAATCTCAATTCCAGTTGAAGATATTATGGAGATTTCAAGAGGATAGAGATTTAAGGTTTTCTTTTGGTTTTACTACATTTTTCTTGTTTTATTTTAATATATGGGAAGAATTTTAAATGAAAAAGTCATCCCAGAGGATGTATTTCCTTTCAAATGAATATCCAGATTTCATGATAAGGACTTAAAATTCATCCAACAGCTTCATCTCATTTTTTATCCTTAGTCAAAATATCTTCATTCATTCTGTTGCCCAATAAGCCAAAAGGATGTTACTTTGTTCCCAGTGTGCCAAAAAATAGTGCCATATACTGAATTTCAAAAATGAATGTGATGAAGGCCCTTACCTCTCATAGCAAACACTCCAAAGAGAGGGCTTGTGCTCTTGGTCTCCAGTGTATGTTACTGGTAGTAACATCCACAGTTAAAAATTCTCTCTTACAAAAAGTTTACAATGAACAATGAAGATTTTTGTTGATTGCCCTTTTCATCATTATTGACAAATACTTCGGGGACATTCAAAATGGATCACCTTTCAAAGATACATATTCAAAGATACATATACATAGAGGTGAGATACATATCTCACTTCTCTTAGCAAAATACCATTTGGAAAAAAACCTACAAAACATCAGAAGTCTCATTTAAGCATTAAGAAGACCTTTGAATGAGATGGCTGAGGATGCAAAAGTAGAGAATGGATGATGGATCCTAATTTTAATTTCCTGACTGCTAATTCCTATAGTATAAAAATGTAGTACAATATAAATCCTGAAATCTGGTATTTCTCAAAATTATATTTATCATGGCAAATAAATAAATAGTCATTCTAATTTTGGTAAAAGAGTCCCTGCCTTTAAGAGATGTATAGTCTAATTCAGAGTTTCTTCATCTTATTAGGATCATGAAGTTCTGAGACACTGAAGCAGCAACGGATCCCCTCTACAGAGGACTGCATATGTGAGCTTACGCAGAAATTCTTTTTATACAGGTAAGAGGATTTTTAGATTTATATTCCAGTTAGGAGAGGAGATAATCAAACTCACTTAGGATTACAGAGAAGTATAGTAAGTGCTATTACTTACAGGAGTGTGATATTTGGAATACATACACTTCAGGATCTTGGAACACTTTATGGTAACCATAGCAATATGATTTGAAAATGTGTCAAGAGATCCATCAAGAGAAAAAAAAAAAAAAAAGGATTCTGAGATACTTGAGGGCAAGGATCAACTTTCTCATGTTAGTATCCCAGAGGCCAAAATCCACCTCTAGCATATCTATGGTAGATGCAAAACAAAATCGTTTGCAAGAAGCAAAGGTCCTGGGAAGCCAACAATGAAATATTCATTCATGCAGTTCTTTGCCTACTGCTAAATGGCTCTTCCACTACTTGCAAGGTTAGGACTCCCTTTTAGATTCATCCCCTTGCACCCTTAACTGCCTCTGGCAGGATCTGCGTAGTCCTCCTGTTGTTACTGTTGGTAGGACTCAAACCTGTGGCCATAGACCATACTCTCTTTTGTTTGAAGACAAAACGTTAGAGCTTAATTATTGCTATAAAATGAAATAATATCTTTGGCAATGCATTTAAAATAACAACCTGCCTGAAGGCAGAATTCTCTTCCCCTTATCACACTGTGAATCGCTATTTCACATTCAACACTTGTTCAGTGAGTCTTCCATCCCCAGACACCATGAGAGAGACAGCCATGAGAACCTAACGAATGCAGAACCTGTGCAGAGCAGGCAGCGCAGGAAGGAAAGTTTGGCCCAAAATATGATTATCAAATATTCATCGTGTTGATGACGATAGGGAAGGTGAGACAAATGATGTATTTTGATATTTTTAAGACACTCTGCACCCTTTCAGGAAGTTTTTGTTTAACCAGAGCCATTCTTACAAAGAGGAGGAATTTGTCTTTTGAGTCCTACTATTTTGAATACGTTCAAGACCTTCTACATTGGATTGCTCAGTAGTTTTAAAAACAGTAGTTTGCTGATACATTAAAAGTGATTGTAGGAAAAATGCCTTGAATTCTTTGAACATTGTTAGTTATTTTAGAATTAAAAGTCTTGGTCTTAAATGTGTCCTGATGAAAAATTCCAAAAGTGCAATACACATGAGGTCATATCTTAGGGTATTTTATCTCACAGTGAATTAGAGAAATGTTTCCACAGGATTATTCCCTTTGTAGCAACATGGAAAAGCTAGCACTCTGTAAAATTTTCCAGACATTCCTTGCCCTCACACACACCCAGCAAGTTCATACTCCAATAAAATAATTTCATGAATAGTCAGATAAATGATAGCAATTGAGGGTCTTTGTAAATAAAGCCTGAAAATTAATGGGTTAAGTCCAATAACTAAAATACTTGTATTAAGTCTCATAAGATCAGAGATGCTTGCAGGTATCATACATGCTATAAAATAAACTAAGAAAGAAACCCTAAGTGTGAAATGAGCACATAAATATCAACATGTCTTGGTACAAGCAGATGTTTAGCTACATTAAACAAGATCTTAAAAGTATAAATTAGAGAGCTGAAAAATTGTGGCCAGATCCAGCCTGTGGCTAGTTTTTGTATGACCCTCAACTAAGGATGGTCTTTAAATTTTTGAAAGATAGAAAAATAAGCAACAACAACAGAAACACAAATTAAAGACATGTGACAGTAATCACAAGTGGCCCCCCCAGACTTAAAATATTTATCATCTGGCCACTTGCAGAACCGTTCTGCCTACCCAACGTTTAGATTATACTGGCAAGGTGACTAAACTTAATGCACAGTTTTGGATTAAGCTGGAAATCTCATGTAATTACATTAAATACAGCTGTTTATTGGTATGGTTTTTGCCAAAAACATGAAAGATCTCACCAGCAATAAATCAAAGGCTCAAATCACACTAACTAGATTTCACTTCCATATCACACCTTAGGAATGAGGTTGCCCTGTGATAATTCTGAACTGAGCAATTTATTTAACCCATTTAAAAGAAGCATGTATCTGAGGTGCAAAGCTGAGAAGTGTTGAAAACAATGAAAAATTCTTATACCCAACTGTAATATTCTTTCCCATTAATTCCTCTTTCAGAAAAAGGCTTCTCTCTGTTTTTCGATATGCAACTTTGCATAAACATACTTAACTATCTGAATGTAAGAGCTTTTAAAAATTTGTTTCATGAAATAAAATTATTTTAGCAGGCATTTGGCCTAGCAGTTACACTGCTGTTTGTGTTACCCACATTCTATATCAGAGTATCTGGATTCAAGCCTTGGCTCCACTCGTGATGTCAACTTCCTGATAGCATGCATCTGGGGAGGCAGCAGCTGATGACGTAGGCAGTTGTGTCCTCACAACATACATGAAAGACCCAGATTGAGTTACTGGCCTTCAGCTTCAGCTTGGTCCAGCCTCAACCATTGTGGGAATCTGAGGAGTAAACCAGCAAATAGGAGGATTCTCTCTCTCTCTTTCTCCCTCTCTCTGTGGCTCTTTCTCTCTACCTTTTTGCCTTTCAAATAAAAAGTTATTCTAATCCTTTTAATATACGTAGCTATTTTGGGAACTAATTCCATATGGTTCAGAATTTAGACTCATAATTTCACAATTAACATTATTATAATTAGTATTACTATTTAGTTTAAAAGTATTGGAATCTAACTATTATAGCATGAATAAAATATAGTATTGATATGGTCTTGAGTATTTAATGATTCTCATACTACAAGGTAATAATATACTCCAAAATGGTAATATACTAAATAGGAATTAATGAAATGGCTTTAAGAAAATTATTTTCTCTTTTAAATAACTTTTACTTACAATGCAAGTCAAAGATAAGACTTACTTATTATAATATAGAAGTATTAATTGTGACTATATCTGTAAATATTTAAAGCAGTTTGTAGAACTGTAAGTGCCATGAAAGAAAATTTGACTAGAACATATAGCCACAAACATAAAAGAAACAAATTATTCTTAAAATGCATTAAAAACTCTTACAAGAATTCAAAGAATGAATTTGACAGATGCATATAAGGTGAGAAAGAAATTCTCATCTGTTTAAGACCTCATTAGTAAGTACATTAGTTGCTACGAGTCCTAACTTTAATTTGAGGTTGACTCTGACATCCGGGGGTCCTTTAAGACATGGTGACAAGTATCTAAATCACATACCTAGATTTTTTTTAAGTTTTTGAGTTATGTATCACTGCTTTCTTACTTAGGGAAAGATGTGTTTGTCAGTTGTTTACTTTAATTCTTTGACAAACTCACCACATCAAACAAGGTCAAGCCACAATATTGCCAAGATCAACCAAAAATCAAGTAAAGATCAATGACTTGTAATATGGATTTCAAAAGCTGTGGGTCAATGTAAAAGCTGCAAGACTTTATTTTTTCATTATTTTAAAACGAATGCACATCTTCTGTGGGTGAAACAGCCCAAAGCAGTCTCTTTTAAGCCATCTATTCTCGGAAACAACAAGCCTTTGACATCTGTGACATAGGAGACATGCAGAAGTCATTAAGGGCGTCCCGAGGGGGTTCCAACAGTCGCTTCACTTTAGGGTGGGTGTGAGAAGGCTTAAAATTAAATTACTTTAAAATAAAGTTAGAGCACTAAGCAATTTCCTGCTTTCGACTCGGTAGGGTTTCCCGTGAGAAAAGAAAGTGGTCAAAAAGCTCAGACAGACAGACAAACATATTTACCCCTAGGTGGAAGGTACAAATTAAATTAGCCTGCCACAAAAGGGAGATGTTTTCTCCTTCTGTTCAGATGTCATGGTAGTGAGGAAACATAGACTGGGGCCAAGAAAAATGGCACAAATGCATTCATCTGAGCTACCATTCATCCTGATCCAAGGTCTAAACAGAACACATAAAAGAACAGCACTGTGGAAGGACTTCCTCTCCCTAGTTACCAAGTTGAGATTTGCAAAGGAGCATGGGAGCAGGGGGTGGGGATCTTTCCAGAACCTTTCAATGTTGATGGAAGTGTCAGGGGATGTTATGGAGTTAATGACTGCATCTGAAATCACATCAGTGTAATTTGATTCCATATTTCATAGAAAGAGCTGTATTTTATGGTGCACAGTATGGTGTGTTTAAAGGTACATTGTGAACTTTCTTTCCCTCTGTAGCTGGAAACCAATATAGGCATTTCCAAAGAGTCAAGTATCTATTATAGTGCCTCATTAATATGCATGTTTTTGGCACTCAGTTTGGTTCAGCTGGTATGCTTTCCAGTATCTCATTCTTTATTTATATGAGACTGGGAGGTGTGACCTATGGAGCCAGTTGGCTGTCATGAATTGGAATATTCATTAAGTCTCATGAATTATGCATTAGCCTGCTTATAATACTGAGATCCACATTTGATCTAGCCAGAACTCTCAACTGCTTCCCATTTGATGGAATGATCCACATTTTGGTCAAACTATACATGTGTTCCATACACTGCAGAAGGAGTACTTGGGTATATTGCTACCCAGGAAGGCTGGGAGCTTTTGCAACGCACATCTGACTATATATACTTGTATGTATATATATTTCATATTTTTGCATGTTTGAAGGGCACAGCAGACATGGTTCTCCTCTGGCAAACTAGGTTAGAGTAGCATTCTTCTCTAGCCTGATTACTATTTCCATCCATTTCTGCCCTTGCCTATAAAAGTCACCAACGAACGGTGAGAAGTCTGGATTACAAAAGATGTGTAGCTATCTCCTGGTGATCCACACATAAAAGCAAAACCAAATATAAAGGACATAGAAAGTGCTTTTAAAAATTTAGCTTCTCTTATCTAAAACAAGCAACTCCTTTTACTGATAACCTTATCATTTTTGTTGCTTCTTTATGGATAGTTATATCCAGGTTACTTAAGATCTAATTTGCAGATTTTGCTGATGTTATAAGATTGTATCAGAATTCAAAAATTTTATTTATTAGTTTGGTATTAAACATTTTTAGCTTTTAAACTGCATAAACACTAATTTCAGGCCTTGCTTAATCCCACATCTTTTGAAAGAGGAAGAAATAACAATAGCTGAGAATATCAACTGATACAGATGAGTATAAACCCCAACACACATCAGCAAACCCAAGTGCTAAAGGCATTTCAATGTTTACATTCTTAGCACAGACTACTTAAGTTAAATCTGTTCCCACAAAATATCCATTCTTAAGCAAAAAATATGGTTTTATATTGCATTCATCTCAAACCTTTGACCACCACTCCAGAAAGTTTCTGCTCTTTCTCAGTGTAGACCTACCTTGGAA